>NW_020864378.1:0-198636 GCF_003713205.1 Coffea eugenioides | reverse complement strand
ACCCACGGCCAGTGGCGGTGTAAATGAAATGCTCACTGGCGGGACTAACCTCACGCTCCAGTGGCTGTGAAAATGAAATGCGCACTAGCGGGACTAACCTCACGCTCCAGTGGCTGTGGAAATGAAATGCACACTGGCGGGACTAACCTCTGCTCCAGTGGCGATGTAAATGAAATGCACACTGGCGGGACTAACCTCTGCTCCAGTGGCTGAAAATGAAATGCACACTGGCGGGACTAACCTCTGCTCCAGTGGCTGAAAATGAAATGCACACTGGCGGGACTAACCTCTGCTCCAGTGGCTGTGAAATGAAATGCACACTGGCGGGACTAACCTCTGCTCCAGTGGCTGAAAATGAAATGCACACTGGCGGGACTAACCTCTGCTCCAGTGGCTGTGAATGAAATGCACACTGGCGGGACTAACCTCTGCTCCAGTGGCTGTGAAAATGTCTTGACAATCGGACAGTGGGATCAAACCCGAGCCTGCCGAGGTTGGCGGGATAAAACCCGGCTCCAACGTGATTTTTGTGAAGTTTGTGAATGGTCAGTGGGATAAAACCCAGTTCTGCCGAGGTTGGCGGGAAATTGAATTTGATTTGTCAAGAAACAAGAAATTAAATTTGATTTTCCAAGAAACAAGAATTTGAACTCGATTTTTGATTTCTGACTTTTGAATTTTTCTGATTTTTCGAGAGAATCTTTTTCAAAAATAATTTGCCCCCAGTGTAGGGCCCTTTTTCCCCTCTTTCTTCTCTTTCTTCGGCATCGGCCTTCCACATCACCGAATGCTCCTTCGTCGATTTCAACTATGAATACCTGCACAGGGGGCTTACATGCACTCAAATTTTCATGAAAAAGGCAGCGTGATTGATTTGAAAGTCTTGCTTGAGTCTTTGACGAAATCCTCAAATGGACTATAAAAAATTTGCCCCAGTGTGGGCTTATTTTGTGAAATCTTGCAAATAAAAATTTTGCCCCAGTATGGGCCCATTTGATTGCAAAAAATTGGTTTGGATGCCTCTCCATTTATTTGAACGAAGTGAGAAACTGTGTTTCCTATATGTGAAGAAATCTGAACGTCTTGCTTAAAACACACAGAAAATTTCATGATGAATTTCTCAAAATAACGCCAAATCACAAAAGATTTCTTCCTCACTTTTAGCATCGGTGCTTAGAGTAACGGGTCACCACTTCTTGTTGGCTCATCTTTCAGGACCAATCGAGTGGGGTGTTATTTCTGATTTGGAAAGGGCTAAAGGAAATGGAAGGTCAAGATTTGTCTTATTTTGTGCCCAAATTGTGTGTAACCCTTTCTATACCACATCTTGGTGAAAGCAAAGAGTTTATCATCCTTATTTCTTAAGAAAACGTAGTCCACATATGAGCTTTATAGGCTTGCAACAATATGGATGGAAACGATAGCTAAACATGCAAAAACTGGTTGTACCCTTATGATCATGAGTGATCGATGGATTTCTTATGAGCATAATCCTCACTTTGGGTTGTCATGAAGGAATAAGTCAACGATGGACTTTATTAGCTTGTAATTTGGCTTGAAACGAGAGTGTAGACACCAAATTTTTGGTGTAATTTCGTTTACTGTTTATTTTTAGTTTATTTATTTGTTGTGTTAGTTTTATTCGATTTTTAGTTTTTAGTTTCTAGTTTTATTTTTATTTTTATTTTTAAGTTTTTAGCATAGAATTGCTTGGGGAAAAGAAAAGAAAAGAGAAATGATGAAAAATTGAAAAATGAAAAAGGAAAAAGAAGAAAAGAAAGAAAGAAAATTAGCATGTCATTTTATCTTAATTAGCTTTTCTGCATTTATTTGTTATTATTTATCATTAGGAAATTAGCTATTTATATTATACTTTTACAAAAAAAAAAAAAAAGGAACACGCGACAGCAAGCTGCGTATTTTCGCAGCTTGCAAGAGAGGACCTGGGCAGTCCCTTGGGCTGCAATATTTGAAGAGAAAGGACTGAGGTTTTAGGGTTGAAGGGGGATCATTTGATATAAAAAGAAAAGCAGCAAAGCAGCCGCAAAAGAGAGGATCCGAGGGTAATGGCCGAAACCTAAAGAAAAAACCCACGGAGAGAAAAGAGAGAGGAGACGGCAGGGAGCTTGAGAGAAGAACAGAGAGAGAGAGTAGGGTTTTGGGGAGAACCAACGGGGATAGAAAAACAGCAAAGGGAAAAGAAAGGCGGACGGACAGCTAGAGAGGTTTTGAGGGAGAGATTAAGAGAGGACGAAAAAATACAAAGGGGGAGACGGCCGAAAGTTTGAAGGGAGAAAAATCTGAACCAAGGTCCGACGGGGAAGATTGACGGCAAAAGAAAAACAGAGAGAGACTGACGGGGGGAAAAAAAAACAAGAGAGAGAAAGCTACGTAGAGGGAGAGAAATCAACAAAAGAAAGGGGAGAAAGAGGGCCTGAAGTTTAGAGGAAGGAAATCTGGGGGCTTGAGAGCTAAGCAGAGAGGAGGACGGCAGGGAGAGAACCGAGAGTTCTGTGAAGAAAGAGTGAAAAACAAAAAGGGGAGGCTGGGTGAGATTGAGAAGCAACGACAAGGAAAGGCTAGAATCGTTGGCTCGTGTATGCTCCACCGAAATCTGCAACTTCATCTCCTTTGACGTCTGGTGGAGCGAGTGGAATTTCTTGCGAGTGTCAGCTGCAATCTCGAGCCCAAAGAGCAGTAAAGAGGTAATCTTTGTTTGTTTTTCCTTCTTGATTGTTTCCAGATTTGGGTCGAGACTGAATGTTCATGATTGTTCGTTCCCTGTTGTTTCCCCGCGCCTTTCTTTCCGTTCATTTTTGAGCTAAAAAGCTGTTCCTTTCTCTATTGAATTTGATGGCTTGGTCGAGTCTTTCTTCAGTAGTTACGGCTTAGATTTGTGTGTTGAAATGGAAATTTGGTTATATAGGTGAATTGGGATGATAAGTCAAAGAGTTTTATTAGAATCTTGTATGAAATATTTGCCATGGGATGAGCTGTAAAGTTTGCAGCAGAATTTTGAATCTCCTGGCCCTTTTTTGTCTTGTTTTCTTATGTCCGCATGCTTGATTCTTATGTGTAATGATAGTCTTATGAATGTTGGGTTTCAAAGCAGTGCTCAAAATCTTTGCAAAACCATCCGTGGTGGCTAACAGGCTGCCAAGTTGTAGAAATCAGAAATCAGAAAAATAGGATAGTAAAGCTTCTACCCTGCTGCATTTGTTTTACGTTTCTTGTTTCTTTTGGGCCCAGATCATCTTGTTTGGGGTAGTAAGGGATAGGCAACCATATTTGTTCAATGTCAAAGGTGATGTTTGAAGGTTTGTGCGTCTGGTTTTTCCTTTTGCGTGAGTCAAAGCTGCATTTGTTGCAGCAGTACAAAAAACTTTGGCTTTCTCTTGGCAGTTTTCTTTCCTACATCTGCTCACCAAATTTCGGCCATCTAACTTGATGCATGATCTTATATGGAGAGAGGAATTGGATGGGTGAAGATTGGTTTGGGTTTGTATGTTGAAGTCCTTAAAACCTTTGAGCTATGGTCAATCACTTTGTTGGAAGAATGGACAAATCTGGTTACCGAATGCTGGCTGGAATTTTTTCCATTGCTTTGGTTTGTTGAGATGTTGAACTTGCATCATGAAGCTGTGTTTTCTTTTGTGACGACCCCACTTCTCCCAAGGGCCAACCCAAGGGTATCGGCGGGCCGCCTGCCTAGCTCGCGCCAGGACTCAAAACTTAAAGCTAATAAAACTCTTCTAAGCCACAAGAACACGATTCGTAATATATACAACCACCAAAAGTCTATTTACATCTTCAAAAGCATCAAGCCAAACCGCTCTAATATACTATAACAATAACCAGCAAAAGGTAGACCCTAAGAAGGGTCCTTATACAAACCACCAAAACAAAAACAAACATCCTAACTGTTCAACTATTACAAGCCAATCTACCTATACTAGTATACGAACCAAAAGTCCCCGCGTCGGCCCCTGCTAAGGAAAACAAATGGAACGGGGTAAGCTATATGCTTAGTAAGTAAACAGGGGCGAAAGCATAAATTCACGTAGCAACAGTTACACAGTAAGAGTAAAGCAAAAGCAGGAAAATAACATCACATAATAAGGATACAGGTGGCTCCAAAGCCAATTCATATGCCATGCATGATCTCCTGCCGACACTCCGTCGACCACACTTAATGGTCCGTAGAACTTCACTTGTACACCCACCGACGCCTTATCACCCTCACTGGCCAGTCACCTCACAAACTTGCCCGGGCGAACGAAATCACAAACTTGAGCTTGAGTCACAAGCTCGGGTCACAAACTTGGTCACCTTCTCGGTGAACCGGATTCACAAAATTGGTTCATAACATGAACCTACAAACTTGGTGACCTCAGACTAAGTTGGACTGACTTCGACCAAGCCCTAACCGGCTCGAATAGTCCAAACAGGTCTTAGATCGGGCCCACGAACTCACAAACTTTGCAAACTTCACAAACTTTACTCGAAAGTCGCCCCGAGCCACAAGCTCAAGGGTTTTGGTTCCAAAAGGGTCATATACATATGCCAAGTACAATTATACATTCAAATTAGGGTTTAGGTCGAGTGCGATAAAGTACACCCTCGCCTAAGTACCCTTTTCACATATCTCAAACACATAGCAAAGAAAACACATCAAACTGGCCTGAATACTTACTCAAAATACCAAAAGTAGTACGAAAGCAAAATCGCTTCGCGCGTTCGCTAGTAGTGGGCCCCACCGGCTCCGCCTAGCTCACCGCTGTCTGAAATAGAAGATTTTATCACAAACGGCCACTAACATGCCCAAAACAAGCAAAACGGCAAAACGACACGCGCGCACGTAAATATGACGGACGGAAACGGAAACGGCAGATTTGATACTCATTTCTAGTTTACCCATAAGTTGAGCTACGAATATCGGATTAAGGCGTATGAGATGCCAAATCGAAGCTTAAAGGATGAACAACAACTGTTATGAAGACATCCAGAACTGAAACTGGAGGCTTCAGTCCCAAATGACCAAACACAATCACTTACGAAATCTGGCCAATGCACAAATGGTCAGTTTTGAGTGCAAACTGTTTTCTATGCTACACATGGGCAGAAGAGCTGAAAGTTGGCAGTTAGCTAGTTCATTCCAAATGGAACAACTTTCATGAAGGTTGGTAATCCAAATTCGGAACGGAAGTTGGTCGTCAGGACCAAAACAGATCTGACCAGAAAATGGTCATTTTCACGGGCAGGCCCTATACTCGGCTATATCTCAGGTTTTATAAATCCGATTCATGAAATTCCAAGGGCGTTAGAAAGCTCTGATATAGGGCTATAAGTTTGGTGTTTTGGTCGCAAGCCCAAACAGCTTGTAACCTAGTCAAATGTGAAGCCAAAGTTCCAGTCATAAACTGTCCAAAAACGTAACAGAATTTGACGGTCAAAACAGGGCTGAGTATTTCGTTTATAGCTCAGGATATACTAATCCGTTTAACCTGAAAATTTACAGGGATATCCGGGACTTAAGGGGCTACAATGTTGAAGAAGGAAACTTTGTCCAATTTTGAATGTAACAAGGTCAAAAATGCAAGACACTATACCAGAATTGCAAAACAGGATCACAAACCGTATTTGACCTTAATATGCGGTAATGGCACCAAAATCACTACGGTTATCGGATGGGGGTGTAAGACCCACCGTTTCGAAGCTAAGAAACAGGGTTACAATATTGAAGAAGGCCACTCAATCCAGTTCCTAGCACAACTAGGTCAAATGTGCCAAATACTAAACCAGATTCACCAAAACAGGTTTGCAAAACGCAGAAAACTGTAATCGATATAACTCAGTCCATACAAGTCCAAATGCCGAAATTCCAAAGGCATATGTTAGCTAAGACATCCAGTTACATTTCATCAGAAGACACCAACTTCAAAATCCAAACCAATTCCAGTCAAAACAGACAATTACTATCGCAGTTCGGACATTCTGTTCACCAAAACAGCAACAGTAAAAACGTCATAAATCACTCTATACTACTCCAAATGCCCTGAAATTTTGCAGGCACTTCAACCTCATCAATACCTACAACTTTCATGTTTTGAGCAAAGTCCAATTCGGCCTCTAGCTATGACCTAAAATTTCGGACAGAATGTTCAACCAAGAACCCTAATTTTCCAGAAATTCTTCCAAATTCAAAATTGATTGCATTTATCAACAATTCACACCTACAAGAGTCATTTGAAACCATTACCATTCATCATACAAGACCACAACATCCCATTCATATTAAACCAGCAAATTCATCATAAAATGGAAAACTTCACCAAAACTCTTCAAATCAAGAAATAAATCATATATTCTAACACTTATGCCACCATTAAGCACAAAATAACCATCATTAAGTATAAGGAAGTAGTAAAACATCACTTACCTAAGAACAAGAGATGTAGAGAGGTGTTGGACACTTAGCTCTTCAAACAAACTTCATTACAACCCTTACTAGCACTAGAAGATAGGATTTTATGGAGTGAAATCTAGTCTAAGCTTTTGTTTATAGAAGATTGAAGCTTATGGAAGCTTGAAAGTTGGTGGAATTTCCTTCTTCTTTGCAAGGAGAGAGCCGGCCACAAGGAAGAGAAAAATGGTGAATTTTGGGCATTTTTTTGATATTTAATCCTTTGGTCAAAAAAGTCAAGAAAGTAAATAGTAATTCTTAAAGTCCAACCAATAGGAAAGTGACACTTGTCACCTCCATTAATGCCTTCTTATCTTTCTTTTCTCTCTCACATCAATCACTTCACACACTCTACTTATCTCTTAACACCCGATAAATTTTACACAGTATCCGAAACTTAACCTTATTGGCCGAATTTTTTCGAACTTTTCGCACTAGTGGGTCCCACATCCGATATACGTTCTTAATTCTCAAAAACTAACTAATACTAGAAAAATCATCAAAAAACTCTATTTACTCAAAAAAAATTATCTGGGGAATTTTCTAATAAAGAAAATGTAGAAAAACGGGTTTTCAATCTTAACCGGAACTTAGGGTTTAAATCTTAATCCCTACTTAGGGTTTTCGAAATACTCCCAAAACCAAACGTTACCGCCCAATTAATGAATATCTCGACGTAGAACGAACTGGGGCCTCACAATCTCCCCCACTTAGGACAATTTCGTCCTCGAAATTAATTCGTTGGTCAAAGCGTACCTTCAAAACCCGCCGAAGGGTCAATCGCCTCCTGTTGACCCATTGCATACACTCTTGCTGGCCCTTTAGGTCGATTGTCCCCTGCATTGGACGGCTTAGTTGTGGTCCCTTCAGTCGGTGACTTAAATTCTTCCTTTTTCATCTTAGGACACCGGGCAATCAGGTGTTCGGTGCTACCACATTTGAAGCATTTGCGTACCGAACTATTCTTCCAGCAATTTTCATCGGTGTGATTGCCCCCACAGAAACCACAGGTTGACTTGGCGGCTGTACTTGCCCCTCCACGCTGGACACTCCTCGGCCCCTCTTGCACTACCCGACCCCGCACAAAGTTATTCGGGGTCCCTGCAGGTCGTGGACCATCCGTACCTTTCGTTATCTTGGCAGGTGGCTCGTTTCGCGAGCTTTGTCCGACCATGGAATCATTTGAGCTAGGTTGCCTCCTTTTCCGATCGTGGAAGGCTTTAACCTGTCATCTGGCAGTCTCAATCCGCTGTGCTTTTTCTAGCGCTTGGCTAAACGTGTTCAACTGAGCAGCTGCTAGCGATTCTTGGATTTCCACATTTAAACCTTGAACGAATCGACGGATTCGTTTCTGCTCCGTTAACACCAGCTCTGGGGCAAAGCGAGAAAGTTTAGTGAACTGAGTTTCGTACTCCGCCACGCTAGATGCACCTTGACGCAGGCGGATGAAATCATCTTCCCGTTTCTCTTGCACGATGGGCGGCAAATACTTCTCATTAAATTCTCGGGTAAAATTGATCCAGGTCCAAGGGGTTTGTTCCCGCTCCCACTTAGCTCTGATCACATTCCACCAGGCTCGAGCGGCCCCCTCAAACTGGAAAACAGTAAAAGATATCTGCCGCTCTTCCGAATACCTAAGCGCGGCAAATATATCGAGCATTCGGTCCATCCAGGTTTCTGCTAAATCAGGATTAGGTCCTCCTATGAACTTAGGAGGTGCAAACTTTTGGAACCGTTCTAAGGCACGGTCCTCGCCCTCATGATTATGTCCCGGATTATGTCCAGGGTTTCCAGCAGCATTCCCGTGGCCCTGAGCCTGTTGGTCAATCATACGCTCCATCAAGTCAGCCATTCGTTGGATGGCTGTAGCTACTTGGTCTGGCTCTTGTTCATGTTCCATTTCAGGGCCTCGTCCTCGCCCTCTACCTCCACCTCGAGTACCGGAGGCCATCTAGTGTACAAGTCTATAATTCGAAACAATCCGTATACTTATCATCCAGACTATGAGCAAAAGAAGAGACACAAAACTTACGCACAAAAGGCACACAAAAGATAAGTTCAAAATTCCATTCACATATATACACGTATTTACAAAGTCACACCAAAAGATTTACACATTACCGACCTCCAGTCGGTACAAAACCCAATATACACGAGCACTCCGGCTCCAAAAATCTAGTTAGTCGGCCAAATAACAAAAGGAATTAGCCGAATTAGTTCTAACAAAAGTAACCCGCCTAACAGTCAAAAGTACAAAAGCGGCCCTATGCGTCTCCCCTAGGACCCAGGTTCCCAACGGAACCTAACGTATCCACCTCATCCATCATCTCCAGACCGGTGGCTCGTGGCGGAGCCTCTGCGGCTAAATCTAGTAAGAGCTCGCAGTCAACAGACATACTCCGAGCCCTGTCCCTCAGCTGCCTCTTCATAGCGAAGAGGTGCTGGTGTGTGTCCTGGAGCTGACGGTGCAAAGCATCCGTCCTCTCCCTCTCCTCTCGGAGACTCCGCTCCAAGTGCCTAATGCGTGACGCCCGCCCCTGGCCAACCTCTCTGGCCTCCTCTAGCTGCGCTCTCAAAGAGTCGACTGTCCTGTCGAGGTAATAACGCTCGTCGTCCAATGCTATGACTACCTCGTCGGGATAGCCATACGTATACCAACACGCGCAGGGTCGGCACGACACCTGGCTGAAGGGGGAGTACAAAGTGTAAGGCTCTCCCAGCCTCTGCCTATAACGGATCGCCCGCTTACGCAGCGCTCGATCCTCTGGGCCCCTCCTACTCGGAGGTCTCGGTCCCACACCACTAGGTCCCGCATCACTCGAACCGCCCGGATACATACCTACAAAACATTAAATCGTCAGTCAACCGGCATTTCAGCTTAAAAGATATCATTCAACTTAAGATGGTCAAATATGCCTAGTGTCTATCGCGTATGTCCCACTTGCCCAAGTCCTCTAACCTAGGCGCTCTGATACCAACTGTGACGACCCCACTTCTCCCAAGGGCGAACCCAAGGATATCGGCGGGCCGCCTGCCTAGCTCGCGCCAGGACTCAAAATTTAAAGCTAATAAAACTCTTCTAAGCCACAAGAACACGATTCATAATATATACAACCACCAAAAGTCTATTTACATCTTCAAAAGCATCAAGCCAAACAGCTCTAATATACTATAACAATAACCAGCAAAAGGTAGACCCTAAGAAGGGTCCTTATACAAACCACCAAAACAAAAACAAACATCCTAACTGTTCAACTATTACAAGCCAATCTAACTATACTAGTATACGAACCAAAAGTCCCCGCGTCGGCCCCTGCTAAGGAAAACAAATGGAAGGGGGTAAGCTATATGCTTAGTAAGTAAACAGGGGCGAAAGCATAAATTCACGTAGCAGCAGTTACACAGTAAGAGTAAAGCAAAAGCAGAAAAGTAACATCACATAATAAGGATACAGGTGGCTCCAAAGCCAATTCATATGCCATGCATGATCTCCTGCCGACACTCCGTCGACCACACTTAATGGTCCGTAGAACTTCACTTGTACACCCACCGACACCTTATCACCCTCACTGGCCAGTCACCTCACAAACTTGCCCGGGCGAACGAAATCACAAACTTGAGCTTGAGTCACAAGCTCGGGTCACAAACTTGGTCACCTTCTCGTGAACCGGATTCACAAAATTGTTCATAACATGAACCTACAAACTTGGTGACCTCAGACTAAGTTTGGACTGACTTCGACCAAGCCCTAACCGGCTCGAATAGTCGAAACAGGTCTTAGATCGGGCCCACGAACTCACAAACTTTGCAAACTTCACAAACTTTACTCGAAAGTCGCCCCGAGCCACAAGCTCAAGGGTTTTTGGTTCCAAAAGGGTCATATACATATGCCAAGTACAATTATAACATTCAAATTAGGGTTTAGGTCGAGTGCGATAAAGTACACCCTCGCCTAAGTACCCTTTTCACATATCTCAAACACATAGCAAAGAAAACACATCAAACTGGCCTGAATACTTACTCAAATACCAAAAGTAGTACGAAAGCAAAATCGCTTCGCGCGTTCGCTAGTAGTGGGCCCCACCGGCTCCGCCTAGCTCACCGCTGTCTGAAATAGAAGATTTTATCACAAACGGCCACTAACATGCCCAAAACAAGCAAAACGGCAAAACGACACGCGCGCACGTAAATATGACGGACGGAAACGGAAACGGCAGATTTGATACTCATTTCTAGTTTACCCATAAGTTGAGCTACGAATATCGGATTAAGGCGTATGAGATGCCAAATCGAAGCTTAAAGGATGAACAACAACTGTTATGAAGACATCCAGAACTGAAACTGGAGGCTTCAGTCCCAAATGACCAAACACAATCACTTACGAAATCTGGCCAATGCACAAATGGTCAGTTTTGAGTGCAAACTGTTTTCTATGCTACACATGGGCAGAAGAGCTGAAAGTTGGCAGTTAGCTAGTTCATTCCAAATGGAACAACTTTCATGAAGGTTGGTAATCCAAATTCGGAACGGAAGTTGGTCGTCAGGACCAAAACAGATCTGACCAGAAAATGGTCATTTTCACGGGCAGGCCCTATACTCGGCTATATCTCAGGTTTTATAAATCCGATTCATGAAATTCCAAGGGCGTTAGAAAGCTCTGATATAGGGCTATAAGTTTGGTGTTTTGGTCGCAAGCCCAAACAGCTTGTAACCTAGTCAAATGTGAAGCCAAAGTTCCAGTCATAAACTGTCCAAAAACGTAACAGAATTTGACGGTCAAAACAGGGCTGAGTATTTCGTTTATAGCTCAGGATATACTAATCCGTTTAACCTGAAAATTTACAGGGATATCCGGGACTTAAGGGGCTACAATGTTGAAGAAGGAAACTTTGTCCAATTTTGAATGTAACAAGGTCAAAAATGCAAGACACTATACCAGAATTGCAAAACAGGATCACAAACCGTATTTGACCTTAATATGCGGTAATGGCACCAAAATCACTACGGTTATCGGATGGGGGTGTAAGACCCACCGTTTCGAAGCTAAGAAACAGGGTTACAATATTGAAGAAGGCCACTCAATCCAGTTCCTAGCACAACTAGGTCAAATGTGCCAAATACTAAACCAGATTCACCAAAACAGGTTTGCAAAACGCAGAAAACTGTAATCGATATAACTCAGTCCATACAAGTCCAAATGCCGAAATTCCAAAGGCATATGTTAGCTAAGACATCCAGTTACATTTCATCAGAAGACACCAACTTCAAAATCCAAACCAATTCCAGTCAAAACAGACAATTACTATCGCAGTTCGGACATTCTGTTCACCAAAACAGCAACAGTAAAAACGTCATAAATCACTCTATACTACTCCAAATGCCCTGAAATTTTGCAGGCACTTCAACCTCATCAATACCTACAACTTTCATGTTTTGAGCAAAGTCCAATTCGGCCTCTAGCTATGACCTAAAATTTCGGACAGAATGTTCAACCAAGAACCCTAATTTTCCAGAAATTCTTCCAAATTCAAAATTGATTGCATTTATCAACAATTCACACCTACAAGAGTCATTTTAAACCATTACCATTCATCATACAAGACCACAACATCCCATTCATATTAAACCAGCAAATTCATCATAAAATGGAAAACTTCACCAAAACGCTTCAAATCAAGAAATAATCATAATATTCTAACACTTAATGCCACCATTAAGCACAAAATAACCCATCATTAAGTATTAAGGAGTAGTAAAACATCACTTACCTAAGAACAAGAGATGTAGAGAGGTGGTTGGAACCTTAGCTCTTCAAACAACTTCATTAACAACGCTTACTAAGGCACAGAAGATGAAGGATTTTATGGAGTGAAATCTAGTCTAAGCTTTTTGTTTAATAGAAAGAAAATTGGAAAGCGTTATGGAAGCTTGAAGTTGGTGGAATTTTCCTTCTTCTGTTGCAAGGAGAGAGCGGCCACAAGGAAGAGAAAAATGGTGAATTTTGGGCATTTTTGATATTTAATCCTTTGGTCAATAAGTCAAGAAAGTAAATAGTAATTCTTAAAGTCGCAACCAATAGGAAAAGTGGACACTTGTCACCTCCACTTAATGCCTTCTTATCTTTCTTTCTCTCTCACATCAATCCACTTGCACACACTCTATTTAATCTCTTAACACACCGATAAATTTACACAGTAATCCGATAACTTAAGCTTATTGGCCGAATTTTTCCGGAACTTTTCGCACTAGTGGGTCCCACATCCGATATACGTTCTTAATTCTCAAAAACTAACTAATACTAGAAAAATCATCAAAAACCTCTATTTACTCAAAAAAAAATTATCTGGGGAATTTTCTAATAAAGAAAATGTAGAAAAACGGGTTTTCAATCTTAACCGGAACTTAGGGTTTAAATCTTAATCCCTACTTAGGGTTTTCGAAATACTCCCAAAACCAAACGTTACCCCCCAATTAATGAATATCTCAACGTAGAACGAACTGGGGCCTCACATCTTTTCCTTCTCATTATCCCAAATCCTCTCAGTTTTTTTTTTTTGAGTTGAGTTGCTAACCTCATAATCCCTTCTCCATTGCATGATTGTGTCAAAGCTGATTAAAAATGCAGCAAGTTGTTGCAGCAGTTTCATCCGTAGGCTTGCACAAAATTTTAAGAGTTTGCATGGTTTCTTTTTATGCTTGTTGTTTGATTGAGTTCTGGCAATATTGTGGCTTTATCTTAATTCAAAGTTGTGATGTTTGATTGATAAATATCTGATTCTTTCTTGGCTGCCTAAAAACTTCATAACCTACTGAAAATATTACTGCAGCATGTTTTTTCACGTTCTTGCATGGAGAATTGCATGAAATAATTTCTGAAATTTGCACTTTAACCCCTCAAGTTTTCCTTTATGCCATTATGACCCAACCAATTGAATAATGTCCTCAATTTGGTACTTGGCAGCTTTAGTTTTTACAACTTCATTGCTTATTTGTTTCAATTAATTACCATGCTTTGCCAATTGCACTTAATTCGTGACTTTAAGAGCTTTATGACTATGTGAGCCCGTGTTTGCACATTTCTTGTAATTTTTCCCAAATAAATTGGTACCTTGACCATTTCTTTTATTTTGGAGGATAAATAAGTGAGTTCACTTCATTGGGGCCCAATTGCAAGGGAGGTAACCTCTATCTCCTTGATTTTCATTTCTCCTATGTGATCCAATGTGCTAAGTGTGAATTGCATGTCTACGTTGCTTTCTTTGCCTTTCCTTAATTCCTTGCATTTATTTTTTTAATTTTATTTAAGTTATTCATTATGGGGTATGTGTACACCTCTTGGCTTGTAATAGATAGGGCTTGGAGGAGCATTCAATGAAGACCTGTTGAAGACATGTGCCTAGCTAGCAAATGTAATAGTTAGGGCTTTAATTGCTTTATGTGTCTTGCATGCTTAGTTACTATGTGTTAATTTGCTTTATTAGGCTCTTGCATCTAGTCGAGCATGCTAAGTGTTATGTGCTACGTGTTTATAAGTGTTGGACATGTCTACTCGCTTTCCATAGCTATGAATGAATGTGATGGATGAATGTACGTTTCCACTAGTCCAACGCTAGTAGGAATCCATAGAAAGGGCTGGTCCAACGCTAGACCCAATAGGATTTTTCCTTTGTTTTTCATTAATGCATTATTTGCCTGTTCACTACATATCATGCATTTTTCCTTAGTTTTATCATCTGGCATGCTCCTCGATTCCCCTTTCCCCTCACTTTAGGTCTTGCATCTCATGCTAGTTAGGGTACATTTGCCTGAAGAGTCCCCTTCTGATAAGGGAAACGAGCGAGTGTGGCTACTCGATAGCCTTAGCACGCTAGTTTTGCTTTCTAATCAAAGGGAAAATCGAAGTCGAAAAAGTTAGGAGTCATTCCCATACCCGACCTGATGCATTCCTTTAGGTTCATTCATTCTCATTTATCACTTACTCATTTTTTTTCAATTCACATTTCCTCATCACTTTTCCTTTCCTTATTGTTCATTTTGATTTCTACTTCACAAAATTGCACTTAATTACACCTATATGCACTTATCACTATATTTCATACACTTGTACACAAACACTTGGATTTTTCATACAATTTCACACATGCACCTTTTCATACACTTGCACACAAACACTTGGATTTTTCATACAATTTCACACGTGCACCCTTTTATACACTTGCACACTTGCACTTTAGCCATCATTTGCATTAATCGACCTCTATAAGGTTTTCCTTTATTGGCCGCCACAACTCATGTGGTTGGGACCAAAAACCTTACAAGAGACATTTTAGAATTTAGGTTTGTATTTTTTCTTTCTTTTTGCATTCATATAGACATATCCAACACGCGATACATACCTTGGGTAGAAAAATTAGGAAAAGTTGGGCTAAATCACGCAACTAGCCTTGGCTAGGTCGAAGGGGTGCCTTGGATCTTTATCCTTGCCTTCCCCTTCGTCAAATGTGACTCCCGATCCCTGTTTTTTTGGTTACGTAGACCCAAAAGTTCTCTAAAAGGGTTTATTTGTTTTTTTCATTCAAAATCAAAAATCATTTTTGGGTGACTTGGTACACCCTAACTCTATACCAAGTGGCGACTCCGTTTTCTTTAAAAACCCTTTTTTGAACTTTGTTTGGCCAAATCGTCGCATACCTAAGTCCCATGGCCTTTTATTTTCACTTTCACACACGATCACCTACATACCACACACACAACACACATCAATCAAAAAGTGGGGCGCGACAGAAAGTTAAAAGATAAGTCTTTCAAGGACATTGCACCGAAGATCGCATTTTTCCAAAATTGCCCCTATTTTGAACTCAAAGAATCTCAGACTTTGTTTGCATTTTTCTCATCATTCACCAGGGACTTTCAGCATCAAATCTTTTTGCATTTTTCTTTTGCATTCGCTCTCTTTTTCCTTTTCTTTCAACTTGGCGGGTTTTCACATGGTGAGTAGCGTCAACCCCATACCCAGGCAATTCAGAAATACAGCTAAAACTTCCGGCATCAGAAATTTCCTTGTCAAAGCCATTGCAAAGAACAGAAATCAGGACTTTCGGCTTTGTAATGGGGTCAGGTTGGGTGCTTAGAAAAGTTAAGGCTTGAAGGCAGATTTCAAGAGTGGTTTAAGTAATCTTGAGATCGCATTGTTGGGCCAACCCTATTTTAGGGTTAAATCAAAATTTGCCCCAGTTTATGCTCACTTGAGGCTTTTTCTCTTTCATTTTCTTTCTTCTTTTGATTTTTCGGCCTTCTGCCATTCTTTGAAATTTCACAAAATTTGCCCCAGTTTATTTTTGAACTGGGGTTCTCTCTTTTCTTTTGTTTTTTTTTTTGTTTTTTTTTTTGATTTGTTGCTTTTTGCTTTTTTACTTCTCGAAATTTTCCTTTTCAACTCAAACTTGCCCCAGTGTGGGGTTTGCGATCCTCAGGGGTTGCCAAACGAAATAATTTATTCTGAAGGCTCAAAAGGGATAACTAGGGATAGAATGTTTGATTGGAAAAGAAGATGGCCTGACTTGTATTCCGTTCCTTACAATAACTCTGAAAGGAAACTTTCATTAATGCGAAATTTTTGGCATGTATCTGACTTAACTGACTGAGGAAGACCCTTGTTCATCCATATTTGTGCAACATAGGCGATCCATCGGACAGAACTTGTTTTTTTTCCTCTTTTCTTTTCTTTTCAAAAATTGAAACCCTGGTAGAATCAAATTTCCCCAATTCGCGGTTCCCTTTCCTTTTTCCTTTTTTCTTTTTCAAAATTCGCCAATCTCCTTCCCAATGTGGGGTGCGATCATATGTGCACTTGAAAAGAACCACCAAATTTTTAGCTCAAATGAAGATGCAAGGGATGATCAGTGTTTAGGTTGTAGAAACGACAGCCAAAGTATCATTCTTACACCTCATGACAACCAAAATAACAAAATGGCCATCGCAAATCCCTTCCCCTTTTTTTTTGATTATTTGAAAATTTTTTAATATAGGGTAGTGATCATTAGGGCTCTTGTTTGAAACGAAATTATTCTTTCAAAGGCTCAAATGGGAGAGGAAATGATAAACTATGTATAGGTGGGGAAAAGAATGCTTGAAGTATCATTCCAAATTTTCAAAACAAACAAGAATAATGCACATTTTTGCTTTCACTTAGATGTGATTGAATCGGATTAAACCAATGGGCATTTTTCTAAGCCAAGTTCGCTCCAATTTGCAATTTATCAATCAGTGTGACTGATTTTAATTTGGGGTTAAGTGAAGGAGAAAGGTATCTCATGGGCCTTCTGAGTGACCTCTTTTAATTTTGAGCACTCTTATTGTGTGGCTCGGATCACCAATCTTGTGTATATGAGGATTTTAGAAAGTATACACTTGTAAAATTCAAGCTAGAGGTTGAAAAATCTTAATTTGGTCTTATTTTCTCAAAATTCATCATGAAATCTCCAATGAGTAAGAAGAAAGAATGAAATGTACATAAATATACACAAAACAATAATTGTTCAAAATTTTATTGCTGAAAAGGTTTGAAACAAAGTTTCTCATTCAATTATGATACAAATGAGAAGAGAGAAACTTGTAAAGAGCTCTACATATACACTTTTTGTCTCCTTTTCTTTTGGAACAAAATGTATTAACAAATCAAATAAACAGAATTTCCCTTTGGAAATAATTACAAAATCTCTCAGAGGCTTTAGCGTAGAGCTTCCAGATAGATCATTTATGTTTTCATTGTAGGATCTGCCCAAGAATCAAACAATACTTGAAATTTTGACACTTTATTAAATCGGAAGTGCCATCAGGTATAGAAAAATATTTTCCCTTTATTGAAGTTTTTTTATGAATACAGGGAAGGGAGGAAAAAGAAAAATACCCAGAGTTAGTAAGCAAGAATAAAAGAATCGGTATGCATGTCCTATAGGGGAACCCTTTTTGTGCCAAGGATAGGCCTAGCATGAAAATGCAATCCTCCAGAGCAGGCACTATACAATACCTGATGGATCCAATCAGCTTATGGAGTGAAAAATAATTTGAAAACTTTGGCCCATTGGAATGAGAAGAGACGTTTGTCAAAATGAGGACCTCGTCCGAAGGGATTGATCACTTTTGATCGATACAAGAACTTGCAAAAACGCACGGGTTTGACCTTGACGAACTTCCTATCGAAGAGATTGGAATTCGTTTTGACAACTTTTCTCAGTGAAGCACGGGTCAAAACTCCAACTGATCAAATGGCTGGATGCAATGGATGTTTTTCTCAAAATCGACTAGGTTTTCCATTTTGAAATTCGACATTGAAACCCTAATTGGTCAAATGAAATTGACAATTTATTAAAAATCGACCGGATTACCCTAAAAAGGGAAACAGGTCAAATGAATTGAATGAAATTTAATTTATCCAAAATTAATCAGATCACCCTAAAAGGGTAAATTGATCAAATAGATTGAATGAAACTTGATTTATTCAAAATCGGCTCGGTTGCCCTAAAAATGGGTAAATTGGCCAAATGAATGAAATTGAATTAGGGATTTATTCAAAAATCGGCCGAATGACCCTAAAAAGGGTAAATCGGTCAAATGAATTGACGATTTATTCAAAATCGACCAGATGACCCTAAAAAGGGTAAATTGATCAAATGAATTGATGATTTATCCAAAAATCGACCAGGTGACCCTAAAAAGGGTAAATTGGTCAAATGAATTGACGATTTATTGAATGAATTGGCAAAATGGATTGGTTGATTTGTCCGGCCATTGGTTATTTCAAAATTATTGAGGTGCATTAGTCTATGACCTTCTAAAAATCAAATTTTGGCCTCAATTTATTTATCGTTTCAATAGGAGGAATCATTTGTGAATTTCTTCAAATTAATGTCCTTCACGCAAGGGATTTTTACCAATTTTTGATAAAATGGCCAAAAAGTGATTATTAGATGCTCATATTCCAAAGATCTCTATGAAAATGATCGGATCCTACCTTACCTTGTGCACTACCCCTTTGGATGGTACAAAATGTAAACGTGCAAGTCTCACTGGATTAAGTATCCGAGACACAAGGTGGCTTATTCCTAACACAGGATCGCCTAAATGGCATTCCCTTTCTAGGGTTAATGCATGATGCCAGTTTATTAAAACTATGTAAATATGTGACAAATATGACCTAAAGGACATAAATAATGCATCGAGGGGGAAAAGGTCTAAAATGAAATGTATTTATTAAGTATAATGACTGAAATTTAAACATGTGAGTTATCTAGTGGGTGAGTCACTAAAAGAGTGCCAAAGAGGCCTCTTATTGCTATGGCACATGAATGCAGGCCAAGAAAACAAAGAAATGGTTAGTGCAATTGATAGTACACATAACACATTGGGAGCAATTAAGAAAAGAAATACAATAAAACAAGTAAAAGGGGTGGAACCCCTTCCCTCGTGCCTAATGTGCTTAAAAGGGGTGAGGCTGACTCTAACCTAGGAAAATGCTAACATGGATGCATGAGGTGGGGTTCACTAATGCAACTAGACTCGATAAGGTTTCGGCTCCCAAGCCTTCAGACCTAAAGGCAAAGGGTCATCACTCCCAAGGCCTTCGATCGGTGGCTCGAGTGATCCCTTAGGTAGCGCTATGGGCGCAGAGCACACCATCCGCCTACCCAAGGCAATCGATCCTAATCCTACAAGGCGGTGTGGGATAACGCCCACGAAAAACAAAATAAAATGGGATAAAAGCAAGTAAACGTGCACGTATGAAGTGTTCCCCTATTTTGAGGGAAGGGGTTGAGAACCAACGCGAGGCTCTAAAGGTGACACACCCCCTCCCAAATGCAATGCAAGCGCGAGATAAACAAGTAAACATACATCCAATCAACCAATCACACATACGTGAGTGAGGGACTAATTGGATACGCGCGCGAGGCAAAAGGCCCTAAAAATGGAAGATGTAACCCTAATATCCACATGTCATGCATAAAAAGGGTAGAAAAAGGAAACGAATGGCTAAGTCAAATGCTTGGACCCACTTAGGAAGTCCCCAGTGGAGTCGCCAACTGTCGCGCCCCACTTTTTGATGTGTGTGGTGTGAGTGTGTGTGAGAGTGAGTTGTGTGTATGATATGCATATGAACGTGTGCGAAATGAAAAGTAAAAGGCCATGGGACTTAAGAATGCGACGATTTGGCCAAACAAAGTTCAAAAAAGGGTTTTTTAATGAAAATGGAGTCGCCACTTGGTATAGAGTTAGGGTGTACCAAGTCACCCAAAAATGATTTTTGTTTTTGAATGAAAAAAGTAAATAAACCCTTTTAGAGAACTTTTGGGTCTACGTAACCAAAAAGAGGGATCGGGGGTCACATTTGATGAGGGAGAAGGCAAAGGCAAGGCCTAAGGCACTCCCTCACCCTAGCCAAGGCTAGTTGCGTGACTTAACCCAACTTTTCCTAATTTTTCTACCCAAGGTATGTATCGCGTGTTGGATATGTCTATATGAATGCAAAAACCTAGACCTAGGGGGACATGGGGGAAATTTCTCTTCAAAGGTTGAGTGGTGCCAATCACATTAATTGTGAAGCCCAATAATGATCCTTTGGAGAGGTCACACATAATCCTAAATGACGTAAAAATGAGTGGAATGCATGCCATGTGAAAATGTGAGTTTGTGTGGAGTGAGAAAAATGATAAAAATAATAGGATGTAAGTGGAGGTGTGCAAATGTCTTTACAAGGTAAGGTGAGTAAAGAATGATAATGCGAAAATAACATAAAGTGCATGTGTGCGAGTGATATGGTGTGAGTAGTTAAGTGAAAACGTCCAAAAGTAGTGTGAAGTGAGAATATAGAAAAAGAGATAGAATATAAAGTAAGTGTATGCATGAATCCTATAGGAATCCATCAAGACGGGAACGGGGAGTCCTAACTTTGTGACTTTAATCTTCCCTTTGATTAGAAGGGGGAACTAGCGTGCTAAGGCTATTTGTGGAGCCACACTCGCTCGTTTCCCTTGTCGAAAGGGGACTCTTCAAGCAAATGTACCCTATAACTAGCATGAGGTGTAAAATCTTAAAATGAGGGAAAAAGGGGTTCGAGGAGCATGCCAAATGATAAAAACTAAGAAAAATGCATGAAATGTAGTGAACATGCAAATATGCACTAACGAAAGGGGGACGACCTATTGGGTCTAGCGTTGGACTAGCCCTTTCTAAGAATTTCCTACTAGCATTGGACTAGTGGAAAACGGAACAATGAACCACAACTAGCGTTGGACTAGTGTGGTGACGGGAAAGGGGGCCACAACTAGCATTGGACTAGTGTGGTGACGTCCATTCATCCATCACATTCATTCATGACTATAAAAAGCGAGTAGACATGCGAATCACTTATAAACACGTAACACATAGCACTTAGCATGCTCGACTAGATGCAAGAGCCTAATAAAGCACTTAACACATAACACATAGGCATGCAACCAAGCTAATGAATCTATTACATTTGCTAACTAAAACAAAAGGGGAAGGGGAAAATGGACCAAATTGCTCGCCAAGCCCTATCTATTACAAGCCAAGAGGTGTACACATACCCCATAATAAATAACTTAAATAAAAGTAAATGTAAATGAAATAAAGGCAAGGAATTAAGGAAAGGCAAGGAAAGCGAAATAGACATGCATATTCACATAACACGTAGGAGCACGTAGGAACAATAACTCAAGAATATAGAAGTTACCTCCCTTGCAATGGAAATCGAGTAAATGAGATATTAGCTTCAAAACAATAAAAAAGGTCAAGGTACCAATTTATTTAAGAAAGATTAAAAGAAATGTGCAAAACAAAACTCACTTGATCGTAAAGTCCCTAAAGTCATGACTTAAGCGCAGTTGAAACAAAGCATGGTAGTTAATTGAAGCAAACAAGCAATGAAGTTGCACAAATTAAAATTATCAAGGACCAATTTGATGAAATTCTTTAATTGATTGGGTCCTAGTGAAACAATGGGAGACTTGGGAAGTCAAGATGCAATTTTTTGAAAGCTTTCCATGCAAACTCATGCAAATTAACGTGAGATGGTCTGCAACAAGAAAACATTTCTGCAATCAAGAATATCGACGTAACTTGCATTTTCACAAGCCGATATCAACTTTAACGCCAAATTTGATCAAAAACCATTCAATCAAAACATCTAGAAACCTTATCTTAGCAACATGCAACACAATTTCAACATCCAACAATGCCAAACATAGAAAGAAAATCACTTAAATGCTTGGAGAGAAAAAAAAAAAACAAGACAGCAAACATGCAGTAACTTGATTGTTTACTTTCCAGCAAATGACCGAATAGGATTCAAGTGTTTTAAACTCCAAACAAGCAAACTCAAACTTTCCTAACCTAACATCCGAACTCTAAACTAAACAAACAAATATTCAACATTTAAACATGCTAAAAACTAGCAAGAGATCATGAAAGTGCTGGGAAACTTATTCACCAAGGAGCATGCAAATCTGGAACAAGCAAATAAGATCAACGATATTCATTTTTGTTGTTAGCACAGCAATTTATTCACAAAACTCAACCTATTCTAATGAGGTAGATGAATGACTCTAGGCCACAAACCAAAGACATGTAGCTTCAACTTGAATTGAATTAAACCCCAATAAATTGGGTTGGTCATAACAAAACTCCAGATTTCTGGCATATTATTATTTCTTCCATTTCAACACTCACCCATTACTAAACACTAAAATCCAAAGTAAAGAAAATGTGAAAGGCTATACACATGCAGGACAAGAATCAACTAAACATGTGACGGATGACAAATACTACACAGAAATTTAAAAACACCAGGTCCGTCAAACTTGCTGCAAGAAGTCGCGAGAATTCAAGCATGTTGCAGCGACTCTCGGTCTAACTCTAAAGGCCCTAATAGACTCAACTATCATGAAGGATCTAGGGACAAAGGCCAGAGGCCATACTCTTCAAGAAAATCATCAAAAGTCAGCCACAACTCATAAACGTACGAACCAGTGACAATTAGAACCAAGGAAAGTCATGAAAAACACACTGGAACAGAAAAAAGGCAATGGTATCATCAGAAACCAGTAATGGTATCATCAAAACCCAAAAGAAAGTTCCAACTCCACCATCAACATCCAAGATAAGCAAAAGAAAACAGAGAAAGGAAGCATCTTTACCAGCAAAAATGCAAGGAAAGCTGCGATTTTTACCTTGATGTACGGTACCTTCTAACAGATGAATGGAACAGAAGAACTTCGTTTGAGCAGACCCAGAACGCAGCCAAAACCACGATTTCCCTTCTTCCTTGCCTTGTGTTTCTTCTCTTTCCAAATTTTTCTCTCTGTTTTCGGTAAGTTTTTCCCTTTCACTCTTGCTCTGTTTTTCCTTTCTCGCCGCTAATCGCTTGCCCACTCTCGGTCTCAACCTTCTCAAACCTGAGTTTTCCTAGCTTTTTTTGGTTGTCACTCGATGCCCCCTTTCTCTCTTTCTCTCCCCGTTTCTTTTTTCAATCCAACCCTTCCTTCTTTTCTCTCAACCTGCCCCGCCTCCTCTCCTCTGGTTTTTTCTTTTTGTTTGCAGCCGTCAGCTTGCTCTCCAAAAACCTCTCTCTCTGCGGCTGTTTCTTGTTCTATTTATATGAAGCACTCAACCCTAAAACCTTAGCAAACTCTGCTAATATTGCAGCCCAAGGGCTGCCCGAGCCCTTCTTTGCAAGCTGTGAAAAATGCAGCTTGCATGTCGCGTAATCTCTTTTTTTCTTTTTTCTTTTTTTAAAAAAAAAAAGTAATTTAACAAAATGGTAATAAAATTAAATGAAAACCCACAATTTAATTAACATTGGATAAAAATGAATAAACTAGAAATAATAAACAGCAAAATGGCAATTTTTCATTTTTCCTTTCATTTTTTCATTATTTTTCATTTTTTTTCATCATTTTTTTCTTTTTTTCTCTTTTTTTTTAATGCCAAAATGTCTAAAAATGAGATTAGTAAAACCAAACTAAAATAAATATCAATAAAAAATAAAGTCAAAAATTTGGTGTCTACACTAACAGTTATTTAAAACCAAAGACCACATTTGCCGCAGCCTCCTACTCAAGTATTTGATCCAAAGCCAAGAAATTCCATCCATAATATCACATTGTCACCCCAAAATTCAAATGCATGACCATCTCAAGGTATTATAAAGCGAATTCAGTAGTAATACAATTTTTCCACAGCTCCAAAATATATGAGGAAATCCATACGTACTTCTTTATCAAACATGACTAAGGCTGGAAAATTTCCAGCTTATATCTATAGCTACGCTTCACTATTTCCAAATCGAATTCCCAAGATATCAAATGATTCATTGCCAAACAGTTTTCACAGACTACGTGTGCATTTTGTCATGCATTTCGGGTTTCTAGCTCCCCAAGGAAAAATTCTAAAGTCAAGCTGAAGATTCTGGTTCATAATCAAATTCGAACAACAAGATTAATCATCCCAAAAAAATTCAAGAATCTGTCTAGCAAGCCACGGATGAATCTTGCATGAAGGAGTTTTCTGTTTTCACTTTATTTCCTCAGTTGAAACAGGCTATTAAACTCTCACTTCCTCATGCAATTACTTAGCTAAACAATGCACAATTTCCGTTCAGGAGTTGAAGTTAAACCCCTGTTAAAAATCTTCAAAATTTTCAGATTCATGTTCACGGTAGTTCACAAGGAACTTCAAAGCAATAACAATGGTTCCAAAACAGGGTTTTCTTTGGTTAAAACAGAATTTTTGGTACTCTATTAGTACATGTAAACACGTAGCTAGCTAGTAAAGGTTTCCAAATCAAATCCAGGTTCAAGCTACAATTATACTCATCTAACACAAATCCAGAAATTATAACAACTAGTCTCGGATGATCATTGATGAATCAGTTTTTCTGTTTTCATTTTTTTCTCTTAGTTAGCCAAGCTACAAGACCTCATGCAAACTTCAATTAACATGTTGTTAACTAGTTAATCGCGTATATCAACTCATAACATCACTATAAGACAGATTGCGCAATCAATATCAAATTCAAGGTCTCGGAAATTTTTAGTTCATTCTAATTCACAAAACCAGAATTTTTCCAAGTTCCTAGTTCATTGTCCAATCGTGTAACTCAACATGCAGGCCCTTAAGCATTTTATCTTCACTTGGATAGTTAGGATTATAACCACAGCTTGACATAATTAAGTAATTTAAGCAAATCATTTCTTAATTAGTCTCGGCAGAAGATTTTCATCAAACCAGAATTTCTTAGGTTCCTTAATTCATCAATCAACTTCATAGAATTAACATGCAGGGTCCTAGACATCATACACATTAAGTTCCACTCGGCTAATTACACTTGAGTGCTCAGGTTATCGCAGGAAAGACAGAATTTCAGTTGCATTTTCCAAACCATTCTCTCGGCAGAATCATTCTCAACAAAACAGGATTTTCTAATCTCCTTAGTTCATCATCCGATAATATCTTCAGTTGAAGCCTTTTATTTTGCCCTTAATTTCTCACATGCCCAATTGCTGAGTTAATTAGCTAACCTAACAGACCAGAAATCAGCTCGGCAGCAGCAAAATACAATCATAAATCCAGCACTTGGTGAGACTACACTCGGTGAGCTTGCATGTGAAAAATTCTGTTTCGTTTTTAATTCCAGAGTAATCCAGGCTAATTAAATTCATGCATGATCCTAGTCATAATAATCATCCAAGGTTCGATTAATTAGTCACCAATGCATGCTCAAATCATTTCCGGAAGACACATTAGAGCTACACTTCCAACTTAGCTACTCGGCAGGGACATATAACCAAAACAGAAAATTCTCTAATAGCTTGGATTCATCATCGATTGTTCCACAATACATGCATGCTTCAGGATAGCTCATACTACCTCTGATTAGTCCTAAGATGATCCAAAATCTTACCTCACAGAAGCTCACTCACTCGGCAGAATGCTGAGGTCTATCCCTCTCTCTTGGCTCTTCTCCTCACGCACGGCAAGCTGGTTCTGGTTGGGTTGCAGTGGGTGCAGCTGGTGATGGTGGAGGTTGGAAAACAATTGGCTGAGCTTGGAGAATGCAGTGGACAGTCTACTCACGGTTTCTCTGCCTCTCCTCTCTCCTCGATGCTTGCGGACAGAACCAGAAATGGAATCGCAGCTCTTCACTTCCTCCCTCACTCTCGGCTGTAAGTAGCAGTTCAACCTCTCCCTCACTCTCGGTCGATAATAACAATGTGAGGGTGGACTGTTATCTGAGGTAGGGAGTGTGCAGAGGTTATGGACTGGGATTGTGAGGTGGTGCTGCGGTTTTGAGGATGGTTGAGTGTCGGAAGTGATTGAGTGTAGGGGTGGTGAAGATGCGGTTGGCCGAATGGAGCGGCTTGTGATCATGGTGTCCGGGGAGTTGTTTGGCTGCCTGGAATGGTTGTGGCCGTGGGGTAATTGTGTGACATTGTGAGGGTAGTTTAGTCTTTTCACTTCTCCTCCTATTATCCACTTAAGTCCTTGGTTCTAACTTAGCTCCGAAAATTGTCCCCAAATGTGATTTGAACGCCTAATGATTCGCTAATCTTGCAAGGCTTTGGTTATCGAAATTTTATGTCCTAAATATGGTTAGAGTACTTGTATTGTTTTTATCTAGAATTTATCGGTTGCCTAAAAATATTGAGATATCTAGCTACACTTAACCTTTATTCGAAATTAGAGTTAGCTATATAACCAAAAATTAAGGAATTATTTCCAAGGAGTAAACTTAATATAACTCAAGAATTATTAACTTAGTGTAGCAAAGCTAAGTGCTTTAGTAGTTAGCACCGTTACATTATTTTGCACACGAAAATTATTTTTATTTACTTGTTTAAAACAAATAAAATAATGTGGTAGATTAGAGTAAGAACTACGAATGAAATTTGCACTAGTATATATAAAAGCGAGTGAAAGTAATACTAGAAAAGATTTAAAGAATACGATTGCTAAATGAAAGTGAAATTGAAGTATGCATTGGTATTTCTGCAAAATTCAAGGTTCTCACACCTCCTACCAGGATGGCATTCTCAGATACAAGAAGAGGCTAGTCATAGGAAGGCAAAGGTGACACCAGGAAGAAACTTATTATTGCATTACATGACTTCCAACTTGGAGGGCATTCAGGCATTCAAGCCAGCTATTTGAGGGCCAATCAGCTATTCTACTGGCCAGGAATATACAAGGAGATCAAGAAGACAGTTCTGGAGTGTGATACCTGTAGAAAGTGCAAGGATGAACATGTGGCCTACCCAGGATTGCTGCAACCACTCCCTATCCCTCAACACTCATAGAGCCATGTTACCATGGATTTCATTGAAGGGTTGCCACAGTCAGAGGGGACGAATACCATAATGGTCGTGGTGGATAGATTCACCAAGTATTCCCACTTCATCAGCCTGGCACACCCTTTTGATGCTCCAAAGGGGGCCAGACTTTTCATTGACTATGTCAGTAAATTACATGGGATTCCTCAAAGCATGCTTTCAGACAGGGACAGGATATTTGTTAGCCAATTCTGGGGGGAGTTATTCAGTATGTTGGGGGCCAAATTAAACTATAGCACAACTTATCACCTCAGACTGATGGCCAGACTGAGAGAGTCAACCAAGTGCTGGAGATGTACCTCAGGTGTCTGACACATATGGAACCTAAGTGATGGAACTAGTGGTTATCTTTGGCAGAGTGGTGGTACAACACCTCCCACCATACAGCTATTCAGATGACCCCTTTTGAAGCATTATATGGTTTTCCCCCTCCCCAACTAGCTCTAGGACCTTACCTGCAGTCCAGGGTAGATGCAGTAGGAGAATACATCAGGGAAAGGCAACAGTTGGATAACATGCTGAAACAGAACTTAAAGCAGGCTTAGGAAAGGATGAAGAAATCTGCTGATGAAAAGAGGAGTGAAAGGGACTTCAGTGAAGGAGATTGGGTATACCTACGGCTACAACCATATAGACAGAGCTTAGTAGCCCTGAGGGTAAACACCAAATTATTAGCAAAGTACTTTGGCCCATACAAGATAGAGGAAAGGATTGAGAGTGTAGCTTATAGGCTGAGTCTGCCAAAGTCTTCAAAAGTCCACCCTGTCTTTCATGTGTCTTTGGTCAAGAGAAAGGTGGGGAACGAGGTCACTCCTACCCTCCAATTGCCAGAAACAAATGAGAAGGGTCATTGGAGGGTGGAGCCAGTAGCAGTACGAAACAGAAGGATGGAAAAAAAGAAGAATGCTGCTGCAACTCAGTGGCTAATCCACTGGTGGGGTACGGACCCTGCAGAAGCCACATGGAAAGATGCTGAGGAGATTAAAAAATAGTTCCCTACATTTCAATCTTGAGGACAAGATTTGCTGTTAAGGGGGACGAATTGTAATGAAGTAAGAAGCTAAGAAGTGCAGAAGGAGAGAAGGCGTGAAGTAAAACTAAAGGGAGGCGTGGCCAGGTAGGAGGTTGTAAAGAGAAGATGTGGTCTGAAGAAGTCAATCATCAAGCAGTGCACAAGAAAGACAAAGGCGTGAAAGCAAGAAAGGAGAAGGCACCAGGGGAGCAAAAGGCGCGAGCAGGGAAGCACGCCTTTTCTAGGTTCATGCTATTCTTGCTGATAGTTGGGACCAGTCGATCCAGAAGATTTCCTCTCACGTGACAATCGCTTCATTAGCAAGTGGGAAGAGTTAGTTAGAATAGCTTTCTATAAATGATATGATGATGTAATTCTTTAGGATTCATTCAGTTAAAATCTTTGTTATTGTAATCAGAAAGGAGAATATCCCTTCTGTTAACTTTTTCCCCAAGTTCTTCCTGCCTTCTTCTTTCCCCTTCTTCCTTTTCCCGCCAATTCCTTTTCTGTAACAAATTTGAAGCTTATCAATAAAAATGGAGGTGTTTATAGAATTCGATTCAGCTTTAGTATAGATTATTCTTTTCTGTCAATCCAATACTTCCATTCCTGCAACATTTCTGGTTCTGTACCACAACAAAGAAAAGAAAAGAATAGAGCTTGGCGGCTAGGGTTGAGAGAAGTAGCTACAGATTGAAGGAGAGAAGGAGAGCAAGAAAAGGCAAGAAAGGTAGAGGGGGGAATACAGAGAGAGATAGTGAGGAAACCAAGAGTTTAGGAATTCCTAGACTCACGTTTTGTCATCAAAGTCTGCTGCGGGTGTCTTTCGATCACTTTCTTGCGGGTTCCGGCTGAGGGTTCAATCCCAAAGGCAGTGAAATAGGTAATCTTCAATCCTTTTTGCTTGTTCGTCTCAATCCCAAATGGAACCAAATCTGCTAAACTGAAATCTGGTGCTTTGCCTGTTTGCGGGGTTTTTGCTAAAACCAAATCTGCGTTTTTAGGATGGTTAAAGTTGTATTTGTTTTGATTTCCTTTAGCCGCGCAAGGTTACTATTTTTTTGTTGTTTATTTTTCCCTCCCTCCTGTGTTATGTTCACCAAGAATCTGCTCCTTCGTTTGTGAGTTAGAAAGCCAAGTCATGTGGCTGTGTGTTGGTCATGATTTGGTGGATGGATTATAACTCCAGTAGCTGTGTTTTGAATTTGCGTGATTGGAAACTTATAAACTAAAAAGCCATCAGCTTTCGTGCTTTCTTTCCTCTATGAAACTGAATGGATGTGATCCGTGGGTTGCGAGTTTTGTTCCTAGAATCTGTTTGTTTTGTTTTTTCTCCCTAAGAGTGAGGAACCAATCTAATGTTTTGAGGTTTTTGCTGTGAGAATAAGAACGAGGTTACATGGGTTTGTTTCAAACAATGTTTTGGTCCACTCTGTTCTATGGTATGGTAACGGCGATTCGTACAGAAACCTTGTTTTGATGACCTGTCGTTGCTTAAGGAACAACCAACAAAGAAGATGAAGTCTTCGAATAGACTGCATAATCTTTGTTTTAAATCTCCGTGTGCAGACGTTAGAAGTTGTGGTGGTTTGTATTCAATATCTATTTTTTTGTCTTGGTAAATCACTGGAAAAGTACTGGTTGAGTTTCATGTCTAAATATTTCGGTAGTAAAAAATTTTTGCAGAAACCCAGGAAATGGAAGAAAGCTACCTTCGTTCTTATGTTTTGCTGTTTTTTTTTCTTCCCGCAATAGCCCACCAAGTAGGTTTCATCTTGTGTTGGAAAGGGGAAATGGGATGATTGGTGTTGAGTTTGCGTATTTTTTATCCAAAGACACATAAATCAGGCTTGAATGCTTGCTGGAAAATGAACCTCCATAATTGCAGAACAATGAGGAAGAAAGCTGTGATTACTTGCATGGGAACTTGCCAAAATTACACTTTTGAACAATTCTGATATGGCCCAGAAAATTAGAAAATCTAATCAATTTTGTCCCTTTGAAATGTTAATCTTCTTTGATATGATTTAATATGATTTTTGAGTAGATTATTTGTAAATTTTAGGATGAATTTTGAGGTTTAATAGTTTTTGAGAGATTTATCATTTTGATTTGGATTTTTTAGTGAGATTTTGGGTATTTTGTTGTTTAATTGTAACAAATGGTTTTTCATTTATATATTTTTTTTGTGAATTTTAGTTTAGTTTTGGTGGGTTTCATCTTAAGCCATTAATTTTAATTTATTTTAATTTAGACCCCTAATATTTGTAATAATAATAATTTGACCCTTCAAAACTTCTTTAATTGTTTCAATTGGGTCCTTGTTTATTTTAATTTATTAAATATGGGTTGTTTATTTTTATTTGAAGGATTTGATGAATTCAATTTCATGTTTATTTCCATCTTTTATGATTATTTATTAATTAAAGTGATGTCTTGACCTTTTTCTTTGTTTTGGAGGATAAATAAGGAAAAGTTTCATTTCATTAGGTCACTAATTTAAGGGAGGTATACTCTACTCCTTTATTTTGATCTTACTTGATCTTATGTGCTACTATATGACTTTATGTGTGAAATTGCATGCTTTTCTGAATGTTTTATTATTTCATTTATTTCTTTATTAACTTTATTTATTTTAATTTTGTATATTTATTTAATTTAATTTTTGGTTATTTGGGAGGCATTTAAATGCCAAGATGTAATAGTTAGGTATTTATTTTATTCATTACCCCTTTAGATTGTAGTTAGGGCCCCAAATGTAATAGTTAGGACTTTGTTTGCTTTCTTTACTTTGTGTGTTTTGCATGCTTGTGTATTTACGTGTTACTCGCTTTCTTAGAATCTTGCATCTAGATATCATGCTTATGTGCTATGTGCTATATGTGATTTATGTGTTTATTTACTTTATTATGTTTTACATGATTTATTTGATTGTAATAAATGCATGTCATCACCACACTAGTCCAACGCTAGTTATGGCCCATTTTTCCGATTCCACACTAGTCCAACGCTAGTTGTGCCTCTCCTTTCCAATTTCTCACTAGTCAAATGCTAGTAAAAACTGATAGACATGGCTAGTCCAACGCTAGACCCTTTGGGACCATCCAAGCGTCAGATCATGTTTGTATAATAATCACTACATTTTTATGCATATTTTCTACTTTTTAGGGTTTCTTCATTTTGCACAACATTTCCCTTATATGTATATCTCTTATCCCATATTTTCCCTATATATGTATATTCCTTACCCCTATGTGTGAAAGATGACATGTAGACTTGCATTCCATTTAAGAAAATTAGAACTAAAGTTAGATCATTTGCTTGATTAGATAGGAGAAATGCCCCTCGAATATGGGACATGGACGAGTATGGCTTTCTAGCCTTAGCACGCTCGTATTCCTTCTATTAAAGGGAAAATTGAAATCACGAGTATTAGCTTCCCGTACCCGTTATGATGCATTCCTTTAGGTCATCATTATTTTCTTCTCTTTTCTTTTACTTTCCTTCGAGTCTCATATTTTGCACATTCGTGACCTCGCATTATTTGCGACGCCCTTCAAAAAATCGCGTTTGGGCGTCGCAATTAATGCGATTTGCACCAATTAAAATTTGAAGAGACATATTGACCCATCTGATAACCATTAGCTTTAGGTTTGCATTCATATAGTGACATCCAAATGTGATAAATTTTTAGGTTAAAATAAGAAAATTTTTTACTAAATCACGCAACTAGCTCTAGGCTAGGTTGAAAGGGTGCCTTGGATTTTATCCTTGCATTCCCTTTATTCAAACGTGACTCCCGAGCACTTTTCTCTGATTTTCGAAGACTTAAAGTCGTTTAAAAAGGGTTTTTTTCTACTTTTTCTTTAAAAATTCATTTTGTAAGGACCCGAAAATTTTCTTATTTTATCTTAGTTTACTGGATTATTTAATTATTTATTCACCCATTTTCTCCGAATAATTTAATTCAGCCATTTTACATCCATTTACATGGAACAATGCCCTACTCATATTTTTAAAATGTATCGTTAGCAAAATTTATTTTTCGGAGGCTCGTTTAGTAAGGAATAACAAGTACACATTATTCGAGGCAAAATTCGATTCGAGAGTGCAATAATCTTGAAAAATTAAGAATGATCAATAGTAGACTAAGAAAAGTTAATTGAGAGATTAGATGTGAGTGAGTTAAAATTAAGCTTATACCGCTCGCGCGTCGATAGTTTTCCAAAACACGCGCCGATACAAATTAATTGGAGATTTGAGGAATTAATACTAGACTCGTGTGAGGACTCAGGTTTTTATTTCTAAAATAGTTATTTTTATGATTATTTACCCTAGTATTAGTTACTTATATTATCGTTACAAGAATTTCTTTTAAGTTCCGCTTTATCTCACGCGAATCGGAAGTTCACGTTTTTTCGCGTCAAATAGGCCCAATGGAGATTTAAGAAATTTATTCTAGACTACTAAGGGTGAATAATTATAGTGCTAAAGGAATTACATTTGAGATTTAGTGCACAAATGAAATAAACCCGAGAGAAAACGGATACGAAACGCGCGCGTGCGAACACTACTCATGGTTGACTTTTGTACAAATTGTAACCACAAAACCCTTAAGCTTCCAAAGGAAGCTTCATCCATTAGCCACACTATCTCTCTTTACCTTCCATAGCCGGCCAATCACTCCAAGGAAGAAGAAGAAGAGCTCTTTCCATTTCACTACCATTTTTGCTTCCATTTCACCTTAAATTTTCCACACAACTCACATATCACTTGGAGAGCAACTCTAGCTTGGTGAAAGGCTTAATCTTGGTGGTTTTCTTGGAGCTTTTGTGATCAAAATTTCTGATTCTTCAAGAGTTCAAGAGGTATACACCTCAACTCATCCAATCTTTCATTTCTTTTGTTCTAAAGAGTTTCATTCTTGGCTATGAAGCTCGTAGCTTCCTTGTTGTTGTTGTTATTTGGATTGGATTGGTTGAAGTGGGCTCTATGAACTCCCACCTTGGTTATATAGGACTGCCATGATGTTTTAATGTGTGTTGGTGACGAGTGTTAAGGTTAGAAATTGAAGGAAAGATCGAAGGAAATTGCGTAGGAATGCTGGCCGAAATCTGTCCTGTTATTGCCGTGCCTTTACTTCAAATTTTTGATGATCAAATGACTGTGAAACTGATATATATATATATGTTGCATATGGTGTGTAGAAAGTTTCTACCAAAAATCATTTGAATTGGTTGAGTAAAACTTGAAATTTAAAAATGTAAAGAAATCAGGAAATGTACTCTGGCAGCTTGAACAGTAATCTCTTTGAACGAACATATCTCTTTGTACAGATATCAAAATTGAGTGCCTTTTGCTGCATTTGAAGCTAGACATTTGTAGCTTTCCAATGGTATAAAATTCACTTTCTAGTTCGAAATGAGTGAGCCGTAGTGAGTCGGCAAAGTTGCTGCCCTGTTCTGTTGGCTTATCCGAGAGAAAGGTAGAAGCTGAATTTTGTGGCTCTATGTTCTCTCACTCATGAATTGATTTTGAAAACAATTTGTTCTGATGAAATGTAGCCTTATGATTCTAGTTTCCAACGCCACAAACCATTCTCGATTCCAAGTTGTATGGAGTGAGATATGGTTCCATTTCCAAACTGCGACAAAACTGGAAAACCCTTCTTTTGGGCTGGCCGACTGGTTTGGTTGTTTGAGAGATGTTTTATTTTGAAATTTTGATGTCAACCAACTACGAATTGTTTATGAATGGTTTCTTGGACCTTGGTTTCACAAATGAACCAAAATGGGACTAATTTCATGGTGCAAAGTGTTTGAAAAAGGGAAAGAAAACCAGAAGACAGATTTGTCTTGAAAATTTCTTGAACTTTGTTAGTTTTGTTAACTACCTTCCCGTACGAGTTTTTACATGAAATTTGATAGAGGAATAGCCCTCATATGGGAGCTTAATTTTACCAAATTTGGTGTCATTTTAAAACCATTTCGATATACAAATGATGTGCCAAAGTTGTTCTTCAAACCTGGAAAATTTACTGAACTGTCTTCGATTTTTTGGCCAACTTTGAGTTGCTATATCTTGACGCTCAAAACTTCGAATTTAGTTCCATTTATAGTGTTTGAAACCTTGATTGAAATTCTCATTGTGATACAAATTTCAGAGGCTAGTTCACTTTTTGTGAATTTTGCTGAATTTCCAAAGTTTACCGAAAAATATGACCAAAACTATCTTATATGCTCAAATCAGCCACTTTGAGCTGAAATTTGAATGTCTTCGTTTAGAATCTTGGAAAAGTGTCTTCTTGAAACTTTTAGTACTTTGAACTAGATTCCAACGGTATAAACTTTTCCAATTTTGGACCTTCTGAGTGCAAGTTCTGGTTTTTCTAAGTTTGACGTACAAAACTGAAATTTTTCCACTCAAAGGGAAATGAGTTTTTGGAAACTCTTCCCTATCCTTTGATATTGATTGAATGTTTTAAACTTGATTTCATGAAGGAAATCAGTTTTCCTTATGTTATTAAAAACTCCACTCTTGAGTCTCGATTTACGAGTAATTAAGGCTCCCTTTCATGATATTTTCTTGGATTGTACAAGTGTACAAGCTTCCTTGTTAACAACGGATTTATAAGTGATAGTGTGTGATAGCCGATTATTATTTGCTCAGTCACTCAAGGGGACCTTCAAGAGGATCTCACAGCGGACGCCTAAACACTTGATTGAGCACTACTCCCTTACTTTTTTGATTGGTGAGTGTCAAGTGCATGACTTGTTGCAATAATGTGAATTGCATCTTATGGATTGAATGATTGATAATTGTTGAGTCGAGTGTGTACTTTATCGCACTCATACTCTTTTAACTGAATGAAATACTGAATTGTTCATGACTGAACTGTAATTGATTGACTGAATGTCGTTGGAGTGAATCTTCTTGACCCATAACTGAACTGAACTGAACTGTGGGGACGCCCAAATCTCAATTGGCCAACCTTGCGACTCGAGCCAGCAAGGGCTTGGTCGAGGAGCTTGGTGAACCATGAGATAACGGTAAGCTTGATCTATTGAGAGATCTCGCTTGGCCTACTCAAGTAGTAGTGCCTTTTATTGAAGTGCGGGTCCGGTGCGATGTATGGTGGACGGAACTGTGAAGTAAGTGGAGTTCTACGAACTTAAATGCCGACCTGGTTGACGGAGTGTCATCGCCAGAAGGTATTCGATCGAGGGTTGGCAAAGCAAGTGGAACTGAGGTCCTGAGAGCTCTTGTATCCTCATTGAATGTGTTTAATTGAAAATTGTGAACTGGTTGAATGTTACAACTTTTATTCTTGCTTAAATTCCATTGCTACCTGAACTACGTGTTTTGCATGTTTTCTTGGCCTCACGAGCATCCGCTCAACTCGTTAGATTTGTTTTTCTTAACAGGAACCGAAATGGAAGGAGTTATGGAAAAGCCTACTTGATAGCTCTTTGGACTTGAATTTTGGAATGTATTTTGTCTAGACATCCTTTTGGGAAGTTGTATATTTTGGAAAGGGGGTGTATCTTGAACTTGTGATATAAGATTGAATATTTGTGTATGGAAATGACTTCGTGCCTTTATTCCGATTTTATCATTAGTATTGTACTTTAAGTTTGAACTGCAATTGTACTGAGTCCTGTCGAGAGCTCGGCAGGCGTCCCGCCGATACCCTTTGGCTCGCCTTAGGGAGAAATGGGGGCGTCACAGTTGGTATCAGAGCTTAGGCTTCAGATCTTTGTAGTGTATCCTAGACTTGAAGTTTAGGATGCTGGACTGTGGGATTGGTTTGAAAGTTAAGTGACCGCTTGTAGGGATGAAAATTAGAGCCTAGGTTTGAATTAGTGGATAATTAGGAGTTTTGGTCTTGTGAGATATATGTGCGATAGTACGAAATGATCAAATCTAGTTTATTCAGTATACTTGGATCCATCTAAGCTTTTAACTTTAATTGTAAGTTATGGAAGGTAACAATTATTGAGCTGTCTCGGGGACACATTCCGGTGATCCGTTATCGAGAAAGGCTTAGAGGAAACTCATTGGAAATATACCCAATTCACTGAACTAGGACTCCCTGTGGTTCCCAAAAGACTTACTTGTACCCAAATAACGTGGAGTTAGCGGTAATCGATGACCGGAGGCGGTTATCCGAGGAAACTAGGGTAGCTCGAGAGGATAATCGAGGACTGAGGGCAATTGTGGATGCCCAGACTACTAGAATTCCTGAAGTGGAGACGGAGGTAATTGAGGAGTAAGGATAAGACAAAGGCTCCTTGTGAGCAACTTCAAAAGCTAAGAACCGACTTGCTAGGGTAGTACACGAAATAAGAGACCGGACGGATAAGTCGATGGTTGGGTGTGTTACCTTGGTCGAACAAGTAGTAAATGACAGGATACTCAATGAGGGACGTGAGGTTGAAACTCCTAGTGCTGAAAATGAAAATGATCTTACTGAAGTAGCAGAGACTTCTGGCTCTGCTAATCACTAAGCTAGTGAATTAGTTTACATTAATAGTTTTCGTCAAGGATAGTCGGGGTGGTGCTTGTTCAAAGGTCAATGCATTTTGTATTTTGTTTCACTATGCTTCCTACCTTTTGAAGCAATTGAATGTTGCTTATGAAGTGCTTGACTTTATCGTTTTATGATTTCAAATCTATGCTATGGGTTGTACACATTTGCAATTATTTCTGTGAGAACCCAAAAATTTTCACATTTTCTCAGCATTATTTTATTTCTTTGCCTACATTTTATACTTTCCTTGAAAATATTAAAATTTCTATACATTTTTACAAGCAAGTACAGTTTTAAATTCATTTTCCTAGTATGAGTTAGTGTACGTTAAATTTGGAGTGCATTATCGATGTGGGACCCGCTAGTGCGATAAATGTGGTGATTAAGGGTGTGATTAGAAATGATAATAATAAGTTAGTGAATTATAAGATAAAACCCTAGTATACGCGATTTAAGAAAAAATGGGTTGAACCGACGAGTACCGTTTGTTACCGAGTGAGTGCACCACTTGAGCACTACTTTATTACCTTAATTTCCTTGCTATTAAGTGATTAATATCAGCCCCAAAATATCCCTTATGGCAGCCGAAATTATTGACTCAAAAACAAGAGAAAAGAAATTTGAGATGGAAATTGGTGGTGACAAGTGGCACCAATCCAAGACCTTTGACCAAGCCAATTTTCTTTGCTTCTTATCTTCACATTGGCTCCATTTCTTCACCATTTTTCCCTGGTTTGGCCGAGCTTAAGGGAGAGAGAGAGGGCAAGAGAAACAACTTCAATCCATCTCGAGTTGAACCATTTTGAGTGAAAACAAGAAAAACTAAACCGATTAATCACTAGTTTGGGAGATTGGGAAGCTTAAGGAACCAAAAATTTCAAGGGGAAGTGGAGGATAACTCTAGCAAGCTTTGTTTTGAGGTAATATGGCTGCCCACACTTTTCTTTGTCCTTTAATCATGTTGGAGTTGCTTAGTAGCTTGTATTTGTTGTTATAATAATGCTTATATCAAGTGATTTTGGATGATTGGAATGATGCAATTGAGTTAGGGTTTGAATGATACCTTCCTCATACTTCTTGTATGGATGGTGTATGATGTATATATGTTGGTATAAGATGTGGTAGTGATGGTTTCAAGCTAAAAATGAGATTTATATCTTGATTGTAGCAAATTTCCAGAATTGAAGTTAGTATGTACCCTGTTCTGCCCGGTTTCAGTTCACCATGTTAGAGGCTGAATTATGCTTAGCATAAAACATGAAAGTTGTATAGAATGATGTTTAATAGTTGTCTGTAAAATTACAGCCCAATCGGAGCAATGTAGCCTGTGAAAAGACCGAAATACCCTGACTGCCCTAGGTGAATCCAGTGATCAGTTTTGAATATTTCACCAATTTGGTTGTGTCTTTTCCACCATGATATGTACTAAATTAACATTTGACCAAAACATAGAAGTTTTAGTGCTATGTCTTAGATTTCCAACGCCCCTAGAATCACCTCGATTGGACTTTGGTAGCCTGAGTTATTGTCGTTTAAGCATAGTGCGGTTAACTAGCCCGAATTTCAGATTATGGTTCTGTCATTTGAAATTTTGACCTGGAAATATTGCAAACTGGACTGAGTGGCCTTCATCAAAATTGTAGCCCTCTGTCTTAGATTCAAAATGGTATAAATTGTACCTCAATCCGATAAGCGTAGTCTCGGTTGTGTCCGTTACGGAAAACAACGTCAAATCTGTCTTTTGTTTCTTGACTCAACCTTCATTTCCGCACATGCTCCTAGCTTGATTTTGTACTTGTATGACTTGGAGCCTATGGAATGGCTATTGAAATGAGATGATTTGGTGTATGACTTTGGGATTGATTCAGGAAAAAGAATGAAGCCATAAATGACTGGAAAATAGGTAAATACAAAGGGCGTACTGCCCAAATTTACGCTCGAGAACTAGATCGATGACCTTGGGATTTGAGTAAGGCTGGAGAACGACTACCACGTGAACCATCTAGGGTATTTATGTTTTCTTTGCCACTTCGACTCAAATAGCGATTTTAAAGTTTTACAAGTAAGCATAAGTTTTACAAATATTTTACTTATGTCCTTTGGTTTAAATGTACTCTTTTCACTACCAAAACCATATTTATACTTTGTACTAGTACGTATTCAAATTTTCTTTGAATCACTTACATCTTTGATAGTTGAGGCATAATGTGTTCTTTTGATTATATTAGGATTCTTTGGTGATTAAGGGTAATAACCGGAAGAACACTTTGGACGTTATTTTACGTAAATAGGTGAGTGTTCCTTGTTGGCTATATTTTCATTGACTATGTGGCTTGTTCTTGATTATAGGACTTGTTATGAATGATGATAACATGTTAAATGTTTTCACTGATTGCTTAAAATGGGCTTTCTAGGCGAGTGTGTACTTTATAGCACTCGACCTAAATGAATGTGAAATTTTCAATGATTGAATGATTATATATGCATGAATGTAAGCCTCTTGGCTGAACTGGGCCCTGCCCTTCGTTACTGATCGACTCGAGCCAGAAGCGGACTCGATCAGGCGATTTAGTGACCTTGAGTGAACATTTGGTATACTCGAGTATTACCTTGTAGTCTGGTGTGTGAGGACCCGTAATTTTCTTAATTTCTAGGTTTTATTTTCTTTGACTTGCACGTTTTTTTTCCACATTTTCTTTATCGAATAAAGTTTAAAACATAATTTTTATTAGTAAATGTAGACACCAAATTTTTGGTTTCGAATTTGATTTTATTTTTTAATTAATTTTTGGATTTATTTGTTTCAATTTTAGATTTATTTTGGTTGATTCTTGTTTCGTGTCTCTTATTGTATTTTAATTAGTTTACAAGCATTTATTTGATCTACTAATTCGATTGAAAAAAAAAGGAAAAAAGGGAATTATTACTAATTAGCATTTTTGTTTTATTTTTCTATTTTAGTCAATCTTTACTTAATTTATTTTGTTAATCGTTTAGTTCATTTGGAAATGAAAAAAAAAATAAAAAACAATGGAAAGTGAAAAATGAAAAAAGATTGAAAAATGGCAACTTTGTTGTTTTTAGTTTGTATATTTTGATGTGATATTACTCAAATGATTGTTTTGTTTACTTAGCTTTATTATTAATTTTGTTTAATTATTATTCCAAAAAAAAAAAAAAAACATGCAAGCAACGGATGCACGCCCATCGGATGGCCAAGAAAAAGGCTTTGAGAGGAGCTTGATCGCTGGCCATTGAGAGCAGGGTTTTAGGGTTGATAAGTTGATATAAGAAGCTGAGAAGAAACGGCCGCAAGGAGGAGTTTTGGGGGGAGAGTTTCTGGGACGGCAAAAAGAAAGGAAAACTGAGAGGAGAGAACGGCAAAAAAAACTGGAGAGAGCAGGGAGAGTTTGGGGGGCTAGCAGCGATCCCTCCAAGATGGGTCTGACGAACAGCAGCGAAGGTCGGAGATCTACACCTACGAGGCGTCGTGGCACATATACGCCATGAACTGGAGCGTCCGCAGGGACAAAAAAATACCGGTTAGCCATCGCCAGTCTCATGGAGCAGTATCCCAACCGCCTGGAAATCGTCCAGCTCGACGATACTAACGGCGAGATTCGCTCCGACCCCAACCTCTGCTTTGAGCACCCCTATCCCCCTACCAAGGTTATCTTCATCCCTGACAAGGAGTGCCAGAAGCCCGACCTCCTCGCCACCTCCAGTGACTACCTCCGGGTCTGGAGGGTAGCCGACGATGGAACCCGCGTCGACATGAAGAGCCTCCTCAACAACAACCGCAACAGTGAGTTCTCCGACCCCCTCACCTCCTTCGACTGGAACGAGGCCGAGCCCAAGCACATCGGCGCCTCCAGCAACGACACCACCTGCACCGTCTGGGACATCGACCGCGAGACCGTCGACACCCAGCTCATCGCCCACGACAAGGAGGTCTATGACATCGCTTGGGGCGGCGTCGGCGCCTTTGCCTCCGTTTCCGCTGACGGCTCCGTTAGGGTTTTCGACCTCCGCGACAAGGAGCACTCCGCCATTATCTACGAGAGCTCCGAGCCCGATACGCCGCTCGTCCGCCTTGGTTGGAACGAACAGGACCCCCAATACACGGCCACTATCATTATGGACAGCGCCAAGGTAGTCGTCCTGGACATCCGCTTCCCCATGCTTCCAGTCGTGGAGCTGCAGCGGCACCAGGCCAGTGTCAACGCCATCGCCTGGTCTTCCCACAGCTCGTGCCACATCTGCACTGCTGGCGATGACTCCCAGGCCCTCATTTGGGATCTCTCTTCCATGGGCCAGCCCATTGAGGGCGGATTGGACCCCATTATCGCTTAAACTGCCGGTGCCGAAATTGAGCAGCCACAGTGGTCCTCTTCCCAGCCTGATTGGGTTGCCATCGCCTTCTCGAATAAGCTTCAGATTCTGAGGGTATGACTCGTGTTTCATTGTCTGGATCCCAGGTAATCGCTACCGTAGCTGCAATAACCGTTTTCTTATCCCTTGTGTGGATTGCATGCATGTTTTTTCAGAACTGAGTATGATATTTTTCTGAGTTGCTTGTTCGCTTGGATCATGGTTGCTTAATCTAAAGTTGTTAGTTGCTTAATCCTAGTCGAAGTTGTGTATTTGAACGAGAAAATCTGGGTCAGTTTGCAAGCAAAGTGCAGCAATTTCATTATTGGTTGATTGAAGCTTAATAGAAAATAGTTGCAGAAGTTTGTTTCATATTACTTGGCATGAACTCATGAACCTTTTCACCGCTGGTTTGCTGAGCTTGTTCCACAGTTTGATCATGTTTTGTCCTTTGATGATTCTCTTCGCCTTTGTCTTCCTCAAGGCAACCCGCAATGCTGAGCTCTTGCTTGCATGTTTAGGTGCTAAACTCTAGTAGGTTCTTTGCTTAGATCAAAGTTGTGATGTTGGGTTGAATTTATTTCTGTTCGAAGTTGTGTTTTGAGGCTAAAATCCTTGCTTGAAAAATGGAAGCCGGTAGCTAGTTTGTTGCAGAAATTTCTTAGCAACTGCCGAGAGTTTTGCAGAAGTAAGAAAGGCTGCTTCAGTTTTCGTAGCTTGCATGAAATAATTCTGAAAATTTACACTTTGGCCCCCAAGTCTCCCCTTGCTCTACTACGACCCAATTAATTGAATATTTTCATCAATTTGATCCCTCGCAGCTTTGATTTTTTACAACTTCATTGCTTGTTTGTTTCAAATAATTACTATGCTTTGTTTCAATTGCACTTAAGTCATGACTTTAGGGGCTTTATGACCAAGTGAGCTTGTGTTTGCCTATGTTCTTTAATTTTTCCAAATAAATTGGTACCTTGACCATTTCTTTTATTTTGGAGGATAAATAAGTGATTTCACTCCATTTAAGGCATCAACGCAAGGGAGGTATAATTTCTTTTCCCTTTTTTTGGCTCTCCTACGTGATCCAACGTGCTAAGTGAAAATTGCATGTTTACTTCGCTTTCCTTGCCTTTCCTTAATTCCTTTCATTTATTTCATTTACTCTTGCTTTTTGTTAAGTTATTCTTAATGGGGTATGTGTACACCTCTTGGCTTGTAATAGATAGGGCTTGGCGAGCGTTTTGGTCCATTTTCCCTTTCCCCTTTTATTTTAGTTAGCAAGTGTAATAGGTTCATTGCTTGCTTTTGTTGCTACGTGTTGATTTGCTTTATTAGGCCCTGCATCTAGTCGAGCATGCTAAGTGTTATGTGCTACGTGTTTATAAGTGATTCGCATGTCTACTCGCTTTTTATAGTCATAAATGAATGTGATGGATGAATGGACGTCACCACACTAGTCCAATGCTAGTTGTGGCCCCCTTTCTGGTCACCACACTAGTCCAACACTAGTTGTGGTTCATTGTCCAGTTTTCCACTAGTCCAACGCTAGTAGGAAATTCTTAGAAAGGGCTAGTCCAACGCTAGACCCAATAGGCCGTCCCCCTTTCGTTAGTGCATATTTGCATGTTCACTACATTTCATGCATTTTTCTTAGTTTTTATCATTTGGCATGCTCCTCGAACCCCTTTTCCCCTCATTTTAAGATTTTTGCACCTCATGCTAGTTATAGGGTACATTTGCCTGAAGAGTCCCCTTTCGACAAGGGAAACGAGCGAGTGTAGCTCCACAAATAGCCTTAGCACGCTAGTTCCCCCTTCTAATCAAAGGGAAGATCAAAGTCACAAAGTTAGGACTCCCCGTTCCCGTCTTGATGCATTCCTATAGGATTCATGCATTTTATTCATTCACTGCCACATACGCCTACTTTATATTCTATCTCTTTTTCCACATTCTCACTTCACACTACTTTTGGACGTTTTCACTTAACTACTCACACTTTATACCATATCACTCGCACACATGCACTTTACGTTATTTTCACATTATCATTCTTTACTCACCTTACCTTGTAAATACATTTGCACATCTCCACTTACATCCTATCATTTTTATCACTTTTCTCACTTTACACAAACTCACATTTTCACATGGCATGCATTCCACTCATTTTTACGTCATTTAGGATTATGTGTGACCTCTCCAAAGGATCATTATTGGGCTTCACAATCAATGTGATTGGCACCACTCAACCTTTGAAGAGAAATTTCCCCCATGTCCCCCTAGGCCTAGGTTTCTGCATTCATATAGTCATATCCAACACGCGATACATACCTTGGGTAGAAAAATTAGGAAAAGTGGGGCTAAGTCACGCAACTAGCTTTGGCTAGGGTGAGGGAGTGCCTTAGGCTTTGCCTTTGCCTTCTCCCTTATCAAATGTGACCCCCGATCCCTTTTTCTGGTTACGTAGACCTAAGAGTTCTTAAAAAGGGGTTTGTTTACTTTGCTTTTTCAAAAACAAAATCATTTTTGGGTGACTTGGTACACCCTAACTCCATACCAAGTGGCGACTCCATTTTTCATGCAAAAATAACCCTTTTTGAACTCTATTTGGCCAAATCGTCGCATTTTCAAGTCCCACGGCCTTTTATTCTTCATTTTTCACACATGTTCACATACACACTACTTTCACACCACACACCACACATCAAAAAGTGGGGCGCGACAGTAAATATAGTTTTTAAATGATTTTTCTAGTATCGGTTAGTTTTTGAGAAATTAAGAGCGTATATCGGACGTGGGACCCGCTAGTGCGAAAAGTTCGAAAAAATTCGGCCAGTTAGGTTAAGTTTTGGATACTGGATTTAATTTACCGGGTGTTAAGAGATAATTAGAGATTACCAAGTGGATTGGTGTGAGAGGAACAAAGAGATAGAGATGCATTAAATAGGGTGACAAGTGTCACCATAAGATTAAGTCTTAAGTTATGACTACTATTCATTCTTTTACCATTTGACCAAATAAACCAACAAAAAAAAAATTACCAAAATTCACCCTTATTTCCAAGCTCTTGAAGCCGGCTCTCTCCAAGGAAGAAAGAAAGAAAAGCTCTCCAAATTCTTGAGTCAATCTTGCTCAAATCCAACAAACCCACCATTTAATCTTGCATTTACTCCATAAAAATCCTTAAGTGAGTGGTTGTGAGGTGATTAGTGGAGTTATTTGGAAGCTTAAGGTGCTAAGTGGTTTCTTTCCTTTGGTTACTAAGGTGAGTAGTGAAGGAACCCCTCTCCTCTATCTAATGATGGTTAATTCATGACTTGTGGTAGCCTAAGGGATGAAATTAAGTGTTACTTCATGATTTTGGTTGAGATTGATGATATTTTCCATTTAATCATGATTTTTCTGATTTAATATGATTCATATGTTATGGCTTTGTATGATGATGGGAATTGAGCTAGAATGAAGCTAGAAGGTGTATGTGGTGGTTAATTGCAGGAAATTTCTGTTTTGGAAAGAAATTTTGGAAGATAGGGTTTCATTTTCTTACATTCTGCCCGGCACTGTAACTCATAGTTAGAGGCCGAATTTGCCTTGGGTTAAAACATGAAAGTTTTAGGGAATGATATTTTAGAGATGCCTGCAAAATTTCAGGTCAATCGGAGCAACGTAGCTTGTGAAAAGACTGAAATACCCCTGCTGCCCTGTTTCTACCCGAACTTGGTAATCAGTTCTGGTAATTGGTTAATTTGATAGGGAATGCTTCTGATTTGGTTGTTGTTGTCTTCTGATGAATTGTATCTTTGTATCTTAGCTTTCGATGGCTTTCGAATCACTTGATTTGGACTTAGGTAGCCTGACTTATGATGTTTGATCCAGAATGCGGTTTGTGAACCTGTTTTTGCGGTTCTGGTGTAGTATATTGAAATTGTGACCTGGTTACACTCGGAACTGGACAGAGTATCCTTCTTCAACATTGTAGCCCTATATCTTAGCTTCGAAACGGTCTATCTTGCACCTCCATCCGATAATCGTAGTGCCAATGGTGCCAAAACCGCAAAATGATGTCAAAAACTATTTTTTTTGGATTAGAGCTTAATTCCATTTCCGGATTTCCCTGGTTTACTCTAGTGCTTATACATTCTTATGGAACCCTATTTTGGTAGTATGTGGAATTGGTTTATGACTTGTAATCGAGTCTTATTGTGCTTATTTGAATATTTTAGAGCTTAACTTGCATTTCCAGTCCTTTTCCTAGTTAAATTTTGTACTTGAATGACTTTGAGCCTATTGAACAGCTGTGGTGATGAATTTATATTGTGTAAGACTTTGGGATTGGTTGAGGAAAATAATGAAGCCATAAGTGGCTGGAAAATAGGTAAACACAAGGGATATGCTGCCCGAAATTTTACTTGAAGACTAGTTGGATTTACTTGTGACTTGAGCGAAGGGTTTTAGGGTTGTTCGTGTCTTTGATACCAACCGCTACCTTTTACTCCAAAATCACATTGTTATTTCTTTGCACTGGTAACTAATTTGATCAGGCACACGACTTATAGTTGAGTCTTATTTATGCATTTCGTGTACTGGATTCGTGAAAGTGGGAACCATAATTGTTTCACCTTGGTTATTTTAGGGTTTCTTGGTGATTAAAGCTCTATTTTGGGCAAAACTTTTGAAGTATCTGTACTGAAACCGGTGAGTGTACCACTCCCCTTATTTGTTACTTAACTTGATTTCTGTACTTGCAATCTGTGATCTGAATGACTGTACTATCTGTTTATTCTGTTTGAGACGAGGGTGTACTTTATCACACTCGCTCTCTTGTCTGTCCATATGCTTATTTACTGTGAATAATCTGTTAACTGTATCTGAATCCGTTCGGACGTCGTTTGGAGGCTGGTATCCAACGACCTTTCTGTGACATCTGAACTCAACACCTGTGGCTAGTTACTCAAGTCGGGCCGGCAAGGGCCTGGTCGATTAGATAACGAACCACGGTAGTCTGTTTTGGGATCTTTGGGTATTGAGACCCTTGATTCCGGTACACTCGAGTATTACCATTTCTGAACTGATTGGATTTCGGGCCCGGTAGGGTATGTGAGGTGGAAGGAATCGGAGAAAGTGGAGTCTACGGTATTGGTTACTCCTTTAGCGTTGACGGAGTGTCAACTATTATTTCGATCAAGCTTCGGTGAAGCAAATGGGAATTTGGCTCCTGAGAGCCACCTGTATCCTTCCTATTTGAATCATTGTGTCTAACTACTTTACTTTACATCTGGCATGTGTACCTGATTTGTTAAATGTGAAATGCCATGATTTTACTGCTATATGTTTGGTACCTCATTGAGCTCAAACTCACCCCTTTCTGTTACCTTTGTTTACCTTACAGGGTTCCATGTTTTGAAACCAAGATTTTTGGAAGAAAAGAGTTGAGCCAGTTGTAGGACTTCTTTTGTTTATGCTCCTCTGTAACTGAAACCCTAATTGTATTTTGTGTAGCGTGAATACTCTGGCTTGTATTTTGGTTCATTGGTTCAAGACTCCGATGTAAATATATGTATAAGTGTTTAATTGACGTCCCGTACTTCCGTATGGTTTGGTAAGCTCTGTGTAACCCTTGGTGGTCTCCAATTGTACGTTTTCGTTGAGTTCTCGCGCGTACTATATAGGATTTGTGTGATTCGACTCCGTAGTCCTGGCGAGAGCTGGGCAGGCGGTCCGCTGAACCCTTTGGTTCGCCTTAGGGTGAGGTGGGGCTGTCATATGGTGGAGCCTGTCCAACGTCCGGGAGGGGGTGAATGAAATGAATGAACGAATGTCAATGCAAATGAGGGGTTTTACTTACAAAAATGCATTTTCAAATAATTGGAGGAATAAGGGAATGAAAGGAGAATGAATGAACGAATGAATGAATGGTTCCCTGTGAACACGTATCCTTTTAATGAATGTGTTATTATCGCTTTCCATTGTCAATGTTTCTTGAATTATTGGTTATTTATGGTTAATGCATTGAACTTATTGTTTGATTATGTGTTCGGAACCTCACTGAGCTTTTAGCTCATCCCTTTAGTTTTGTTTTCCTTAACAGGGAAAGACGAGCAAGGACGACAGCTCGGTATAGACTAGCCTAGACTAGTTTCAGATTTTTGTAATGGTTCTCGCCCTACCTTTCGGCACGGGCTGGATGTATGAAGGATTGAAAACCTTTATATATTCGGTGTTTGTACTCCCTTTTGAGATAGAAATGTATATAAGTTTCGCTTTAAGTTTTAGATTGTTGATATATTTATTCCTGTGGTTTTATTCCGATTTTAAGTGAGGACTGAAATGAATGACTGAGTCCCGGCGAGAGCTGGGCTGGGGGTCCGCCAAACCCTTTGGTTCGCCTTAGGGGGAGGTGGGGTCGTCACAGTTGGTATCAGAACCTGCTTCTCGTGGTCTCTACGCGGAGTGAGTTTGGGCTAAGTGGTGAATAAGTATGAAGGATTAAGTGCTCGTTGAGCTTAAGCTATGGAGTCATGAATTGTTATAGGCCTTAAATCTTTCTCCCGGTATTTGAGGACAATTGATAGGTACATCAGGTAGGAATCTCGATTGTAGGTAGCTTACTCTTGGGACTGGCTAACTCGATATGTGAATTATCTTATTTCGGATTCTCGTGCCCGAGTACTCCAGAGTTGAAGCGGTACTAAGTGCTTAAGACTTGCAGTTTGGGAACATTAACAGGCTTTGTTTGACAAGAATGAGTACAAGAGGTCAACGGACGTTTGGTTCAAATAGAAAGGGAAGTGAGAGATTGGACGGGATTATTTTAACCAAGTGTGAAACGGCTTGTTGCGTTATCTTCTTGCTTTGTCTTTGTATTGCTACCGTGTGTATTTGGCTTGTGGCATGTTAATATCCACATGTATAGTACTTGTTGCATTTGATCTTGTCTACTTGATATGTTTCTTTGTGAACTTGGTGTGTTAAATTTTGCCGTTCTAGTTAATTTACTTTGTTACATACTAAATCACCTTTTGAAAAACAAAAGAGAGAAAAAGGGAATGGAGGGGTGACGTAGTCGTGGACGTGGAGCTAGTCGTGGCCGTGGGGCTAGGCAAGCTCAAGAACCGAGAAAAGAAAGAGAAATAGTGGCTGAGCAAGAATATGGACCGAGGGTTGAGGCCGGAGATCAAATGGCGACAGCAATGCAACAAATGACAAATATCCTAGCACGACTGGTAGATCAACAAGGTCAAATGCCAGTGAATCAACCCCAAAATCCTGAGATAGGAGAGGATAGGGCTCTTGAGAGGTTCCAAAAGTTTCTACCTCCGAAATTTCAAGGAGGGCCTGATCCGGATATCGCTGAACAGTGGTTGGAGGCAATGATTAATATCTTCGCGGCTTTGATTTACACGGAGCAAAGACAAGTAAATTTTACTGTATTTCAATTCGAAGGACCAACCCGAGCGTGGTGGAATGTAATTAAGGCGAAGTGGGAAAGAGAACAGACGGTATCGACATGGGTGAACTTTGTAAGGGAATTTAACGAAAAGTATCTCCCACCTTTGGTCCAAGAAAGGAGAAAGGACGAATTTATTGGGTTGCGTCAGGGAACCCTGAGTGTGGCCGAATATGAGACCAAATTTACTAGACTGTCTAAATTCGCTTCCGAATTGGTGGTTACGGAGCGAAGGAGAATAAGACGATTTATACAAGGACTAAATTTGGAAATCCATGAGGCATTAGCGGCGGTTCAAGTTAATACGTTTACAGAGGCTCTTGAGAAGGCTCAAAGAATTGAGGATGCGAAAGCCCAAGTAAAAGTCTTTGAAACGTGGAAAAGAGGTACATCCAGCAGCATACCTGAGGAATCCGGAGAAAAGATAATGCTCTCCAAAGTACAAAAAGTGAACCATTCACCTCGCCCACCTTGGACATTAAGAGCATTAGATGAAAGGTCTACGAAAGAAAGTCAAATCGAATCAAAGGAAATTTCTTTAGAAGGTCAAACAGTAGCTCCTCGATTGGCCTGTGGATACTGTGGAAAGGCAAATCACATTGAGAATAATTGCTGGCGGAAAGGGGGAAAATTTTCGATTTGTGGGAGTAGCAATCATCAACTTAGCAAATGCCCAAAGAAACAGCCACGAGAGGGTAGTACTCAACAACCAAACTGAAACAAACTAATGAAAGAGGAAATCGAACAAAAGTATCAGCACAGGTTTATGCCGTAGACCAGCAACAAGTTTCGGGGTCATTTGAGGCAATAGAAGGTAAAAATTTCGAGGACGAAATTTCTTAAGGGGGAGAGAGTGTGAGAACCCAAAAATTTTCACATTTTCTCAGCATTATTTTATTTCTTTGCCTACATTTTATACTTTCCTTGGAAATATTAAAATTTCTATGCATTTTTAAAAGCAAGTACAGTTTTAAATTCATTTTCCTAGTATGAGTTAGTGTACGTTAAATTTGGAGCGCATTATCGATGTGGGACCTGTTAGTGCGATAAATGTGGTGATTAAGGGTGAGTTTTAGATGATATTAAGTGTGTGACTAGAAGTGATAATAATAAGTTAGGGAATTATAAGATAAAACCCTAGTATACGCGATTTAAGAAAAAACGGGTTGAACCAACGGGTACCGTTTGTTACCGAGTGAGTGCACCACTTGAGCACTACTTTATTACCTTAATCTCCTTGCTATTAAGTGATTAATATTAGCCCCAAAATATCCCTTATGGCAGTCGAAATTATTGACTCAAAAACAAGAGAAAAGAAAATAATTTGAGATGGAAATTGGTGGTGACAAGTGGCACCAATCCAAGACCATTGACCAAGCCAATTTTCTTTGCTTCTTATCGTCACATTGGCTCCATTTCTTCACCATTTTTCCCTGGTTTGGCCGAGCTTAAGGGAGAGAGAGAGAGCAAGAGAAACAACTTCAATCCATCTTGAGTTGAACCATTTTGAGTGAAAACAAGAAAAACTAAACCGATTAATCACTAGTTTGGGAGCTTGGGAAGCTTAAGGAACCAAAAATTTCAAGGGGAAGTGGAGGATAACTCTAGCAAGCTTTGTTTTGAGGTAATATGGCTGCCCACACTTTTCTTTGTCCTTTAATCATGTTGGAGTTGCTTAGTAGCTTGTATTTGTTGTTATAATAATGCTTATATCAAGTGATTTTGGATGATTGGAATGATGCAATTGAGTTAGGGTTTGAATGATACCTTTCTCATACTTCTTGTATGGATGGTGTATGATGTATATATGTTGGTATAAGATGTGGTAGTGATGGTTTCAAGCTAAAAATGAGATTTATATCTTGATTGTAGCAAATTTCCAGAATTGAAGTTAGTATGTACCCTGTTCTGCCCGGTTTCAGTTCACCATGTTAGAGGCTGAATTATGCTTAGCATAAAACATGAAAGTTGTATAGAATGATGTTTTATAGTTGTCTGTAAAATTTCAGCCCAATCGGAGCAATGTAGCCTGTGAAAAGACCGAAATACCCTGACTGCCCTAGGTGAATCCAGTGATCAGTTTTGAATATTTCACCAATTTGGTTGTGTCATTTCCACCATGATATGTACTGAATTGGCCTTTGACCAAAACATAGAAGTTGTATTTCTATGTCTTATATTTCCAATGCCCTTGGAATCACCTCGATTGGACTTTGGTAGCCTGAGTTATTGTCGTTTAAACATTGTGCGGTTAACTAGCCCGAATTTGAGATTCTGGTTCTGTCATTTGAAATTTTGACCTGGATACATTGCAAACTGGACTGAGTGGTCTTCATAAAAATTGTGACCCTTTGTCTTAGCTTCAAAACGGTATAAATTACACCTCAATCCGATAAGCATAGCCTCGGTTGTGTCTGTTACGCAAAACAACGTCAAATCTGTCTTTTGTTTCTTGACTCGACCTTCATTTCCGCACATGCTCCTAGCTTGATTTTGTACTTGTATGACTTAGAGCCTATGGAATGGCTATTGAAATGAGATGATTTGGTGTATGACTTTGGGATTGATTGAGGAAAAAGAATGAAGCCATAAATGGCTGGAAAATAGGTAAATACAAAGGGCGTGCTGCCCAAATTTACGCTCGAGAACTAGATCGATATACTTACGACTTGAGTAAGGTTTGAGAGCGACTACCACGTGAACCATCTAGGGTATTTATGTTTTCTTTGCTCCTTCGACTCAAATAGCGATTTTAAAGTTTTACAAGTGAACATAAGTTTTACAAATATTTTACTTATGTCCTTTGGTTTAAATGTACTCTTTTCACTACCAAAACCTTATTTATACTTTGTACTAGTACGTATTCGAATTTTCTTTGAATCACTTACATCTTTGATGGTTGAAGCATAATGTGTTCTTTTGATTATATTAGGATTCCTTGGTGATTAAGGGTAATAACCGGAAGAACACTTTGGACGTTATTTTACGTAAATAGGTGAGTATTCCTTGTTGGCTATATTTTCATTGACTATGTGGCATGTTCTTGATTATAGGACTTGTTATGAATGATGATAACATGTTAAATGTTTTCACTGATTGCTTAAAATGGGCTTTCTAGGCGAGTGTGTACTTTTTCGCACTCGGCCTAAATGAATGTGAAATTTTCAATGATTGAATGATTATATATGCATGAATGTAAGCCTCTTGGCTGAACTGGACCCTGCCCTTCGTTACTGATCGACTCGAGCCAGAAGCGGACTCGGTCGGGCAATTTAGTGATCCTAGGTGAACATTTGGCCAACGTCCAGGAGGGGGTGAATGAAATGAATGAACGAATGTCAATGCAAATGAGGGGTTTTATTTGCAAAAATACATTTTCAAATGATTGGAGGAATAAGGGAATGAAAGGAGAATGAATGAACGAATGAATGAATGGCTATCTGTGAGCACGTATCCTTTTAATGAATATGTTATTATCTCTTTCCATTGTCAATGTTTCTTGAATTATTGGTTATTTATGGTTAATGCATTGAACTTATTGTTTGATTATGTGTTCGGAACCTCACTGAGCTTTTAGCTCATCCCTTTAGTTTTGTTTTCCATAATAGGGGAAGGCGAGCAAGGACGAGAGCTTGGTATAGACTAGCCTAGACTAGTTTCAGATTTTTGTAATGGTTCTCGCCCTACCTTTCGGCACGGGCTAGATGTATAAAGGATTGAAAACCTTTATATATTCGGTGTTTGTACTCCCTTTTGAGGTAGAAATGTATATAAGTTTCGCTTTAAGTTTTGGATTGTTGATATATTTATTCCTGTGGTTTTATTCCGATTTTAAGTGAGAACTGAAGTGAACGACTGAGTCCCGGCGAGAGTTGGGCAGGCGGTCCGCCAAACCCTTTGGTTCGCCTTAGGGGGAGGTGGGGTCGTCTCAATTTCGGTGTTCCCTTTATTATTTTTGTTTTTCATGATCAAAGTGTCATTTCTAAACTTCATTTATGTGCACTTATTTTATGTCATACCTTTATAAATGTTAGATTTATGGACTGCCAAAGAAGTGAAAGGAGCCGAGAGCGAGAAGTTAGGCAACACCGAGCTCAAGGGGATGATTAGGGAACGACTATTGGACCAAACCAAAACTTTAGGAATGAAGGGGATAACCGAGTAGCTCCTACTATTAACCATATGATTGATATCTTAGCACGGTTAGCTGAGCATCAAAACCCTCAACCAATCAACCAACCTAGGAATCAAGAGAGGCGTGAGAATTGAGTGATTCTTGAAGTTCGCCCATCTAAGTTTCACGGAGGGTCTAACCTCAAAATAGTAGATTGGTTTGAGGAGATGAAATAAGGCACTGGTGAAAATAAGAGGTTAGGGTTTCTTCTCAAGCAACTTTATAGATAAGTATTGAAGAGTGAAGTAGGACATGGAATCTTTATATTAGGGAATAAGGTCTGCGTATCTTGTTATGTTTGTAAGTAATGATAGTAATCTTGTGGAGACTCAAGAGCTCGTCCATATTAAGCAGAGAATAGTTAAGATTTATATTCTGGGGTAACCTATAAGTAGAAGAATGAAAGAGTAATATGGCCAAAGCTTCCATTATGAATAGTTACTCATTTTGATCCTTTGATTTGCCTGGCAGGCTAGCAGTTGACTTAAGCCAATTGGTAAGATGACAAATTTGGAAGAAATGCATAAGGAAATGGACATTCTTTGAAATAAGATAGAATTTCAAAAGAAATTGGCTGACTACTGGGAAGTACGGTGGAAACAAGAATATACAGAGAAAATTGAGTTACTACACAAGAATGTGGAACTGGAGAAGAAATACAAAGGAAATTCTCAAACTGATCAAGCCGTGACTTCTCACGTAACTTGTGGATATTGTGGCAAGATTAACCACGCTGAGGCTGAGTGCTGGAGAAAAGAAGGAAAATGTCTGAGGTGTGGCAATATTGAGCATAAGTTTTCGAATTGTCTTAAAGCTTCTAAAAAAAGAGGAAATACTCGGCAGTCTGCTAGATCCACTGCAAAGCAGTCGGGGGCCAGAAGGGGTGATTAATGCTAATGGCTATGAGAAGAGATCCAAGTAATGGAAGTAATACGAGTGGGGATGGATTTGACTCCACTCGAGAAATAGGGGTTATAGTTTTACCTAGTCTAGACTGGCCTTTTGTGGTTGTAATCTTTTGTAAAAAAGAAAAAGTCCTTTTGTTGTTTTGTATCTTGACAACTCAGCACGTTCCGTTATGACCTTGTCATTTCCCTTCTCCTTTTGAAATGATTTGATAAACTTATTTCAACTTGATGTAGCTATTATGATCTTTTACAACATATGACAATTTACTTGCTTTTAATTGATTTCATGGCTTATAGGTATATTTAAACTTTGTCCCACACTTTTAGTTTGGTGATAAGACATGAACAATAGTAGATGTAGTCGAGATTGTACTTGAGAGCGTAGGGAAACTTGAGGTCTTGGAGACAACCAGGAATCGACGGTGGACCAAAAATCGAGAACTTAGGGTTAAAGCTGGGACCCAATGCTTGATTGCCAACTTGATATATTAAAATTGTGAGATTTGAGTTGGTGAAATGAAATATTTGATAGATTTAATGAGCCTAACGATTAAGGGACCGGATATAATATTTGGAATGGAAGTTGGGGACTATATATAGACTATCGAGACTGAACAATGTGACCATTAAGAACAACTACCATTTTTGCCTTACATGGACAAGAATTCGATCAACTGTAAGGAGCCGTGGTACTATCCAAGTTGAATTTAAAGAGAGCCATTACTAGTTGAAGATCCTAGAAACTGATGTGCCTAAGACCACTTTCAATTCAAGATATGGGTACTTTGAATTTTTAGTGACGTCCTTTAGGTTGAGTAATGCACTAGCAGCAATTATGGATCTAATGCATCGGAGTTTTGAACCGTACTTGGATTTATCTGTGGTGACATCTATTAATGGTATATTGGTATACTCTAAGGTTTGAGAAGATCATGAAGACACCTGATGATAGTTTTACAAACCCCGAGAGAGAGCCAACTTTCGTTAAGTTAAATAAATGTGAGTTCGGTTGGAGGAAGTAGCCTTTCTAGGTTATACAATATCTAAGGAAGGAATTGTTATAGACTCAACTAAAGTCGAAGTTGTTTAAGAGGAAACGACCAGAAAATCCTACTGAAATTCGGAGTTCTTAGAGTTAGCCGAATATTACCTTAGGTTTATCAAGGACTTTTCTAAGATTGCAAGACTTGGTAAGTTATTTGGAACTCCAAATGTGAGGAAAAATTTTAAAAGTGAAAAGTGCTTAACCGATGCACTTGTGTTAGCCTTACCGAGCGGAGAAGGTAGTTTTATGATTCATACAGATGCTTCAGAGGATGGTTTAGAATGTATATTAATACTACATGATAAGGTGATTGTATATGCTTCTAGAAAGTTAAAATATCACGAGAGAAATTATTCAACTCATGATTTGGACTTAGCGGCTGCGATATTTGCATTAAAGAAGTAGAGACATTACCTATATGGGGGTAGACATGAGGCTGATTAAGTTGCTCTATAACTTGGAAGTTAAAACACCTACTGGGGGACAAATTAAGATTTAATTGCTAGTTGGATGAATAGAAATTACAATGTATCGGTTGGAAAACGTAAGTTAGTGATTGATCTGATAGGCTTAACCATTAAGGGAATGACGTTGTCCTGAGTGTGAATTTCGAGGATGAAATTCTTTTTAAGAAGGGAAGGATGTAAGGACCCAAATTTTTTTTTATTTTACTGGTTTATTTAATTATTTATTCACCCATTTTTCTCCGAATAATTTAATTCAGCCATTTTACATCTATTTAAATGGAACAATGCCCTACACATATTTTTAAGACGTTTCGTTAGCAATTTTTTTTTCCGGAGGCTCGTTTAGTAAGGAATAACGAGTATATATTTTTCGAGGCAAAATTCGATTCGAGAGTGCAATAATCTTAGAGAATTAAGAATGATCAATAGTAGACTAAGAAAAGTTAATTGAGAGATTAGATGTGAGTGAGTTAAAATTAAGCTTATACCGCTCGTGCGTCGATAGTTTTCCGAAAGACGCGCCGATACAAATTAATTAGAGATTTGAGGAATTAATACTAGACTCGTGTGAGGACTCATATTTTTATTTCTAAAATAGTTATTTTTATGATTAATTACCCTAGTATTAGTTATTTATATTATCGTTACAAGAATTTTGTGAGAACCCTAAAATTGTCACATTTTCTTAGCCTTTTGTTTATTCTCACTTTCCCTTGTTAAGTGAAAATGTGTTAACCATTTGTTTTCAACAAAGGAAGGTTTTGATATTACGTGTATTTGGTTGAACGATATGTATATACGTGTATGTGTTGGAAGTACGGTTGAGCGCGGCAATTGAATTAGGATTATTTTATTTCTTTGCCGATATTTTATACTTTCCTTGGAAATATTAAAATTTCTATGCATTTTTACAAGCAAGTACAGTTTTAAATTCATTTTCCTAGTATGAGTTAGTGTACGTTAAATTTGGAATGCATTATCGATGTGGGGCCCGCTAGTGCGATAAATGTGGTGATTAAGAGTGAGTTTTAGATGATATTAAGTGTGTGATTAGAAGTGATGATAATAAGTTAGGGAATTGTAAGATAAAACCCTAGTATACGCGATTTAAGAAAAAACAGGTTGAACTGACGGGTACCGTTTGTTATCGGGTAAACACACCACTTGACCCATACTTTATTACCTTAATCTTCTCATTTTATTTCAGCTAATTAACTCTCAAAATATCTCATACATCAGCTACAATATTTGACCAAGAAAACAAGAGAAAAGAAAAAAAAATTAACTTCCAATCACAAGGTGACACTTGTCACCTTTGACCCAAATCAATTCCTATCCTTTTAACCTTCTTGAAGCTTCAATTGCACTTTATTTCAGCCTCCATTTCTGCCATATGAACCGTGAGTAAGGGAGGGAAAAGCCAAGAGAAAGAAACCATAATCCATCTTGAGTTTGATCCACTTAAGTGAGAAAACAAGAAATCTAAACCAATTAATCAATAGTTTGAGAGCTTGGGAAGCTTAAGGAACCAAAAATTTCAAGGAGTAGTGGAGGATCACTCTTGCAAGGCCTTGTCTTGAGGTATAGTGGCTGATCACCCATTCTTTTCCATTAATCATGATTGAGTTGGGTATTAATGTTAGAATTGTGCTTGTGATGCTTGTTTGAAATGATTTTGATGATTGGAGGGATGAATTTTTAGATAGGGTTTGATTTATTCACTTATAATTCTTGTTGGTTAGGTGTTATATGGTGTATATATATGGTATAATCTTGTAAAGGAGAAAGTAGTGGTGGTTTTAAGGTAAAAATGTGAATTATAGCTTGATGTAGCAAAATCCCAGATTTCTGGAAATTGAAGCTTCAGTTCTGCCCGGTTCTAGTTCCCTATGCTAGAGGCCGAATTAGACTTAGTATAAAACATGAAAGTTGTAGAGAATGATTTTTATAGTTTCCTCCAAAATTTCAGTTCAATCGGAGCAATGTAGCCTATGAAACGACCGAAATACCCCTGACTACCATAGGTTTAGTCCAATGGACAGTTTTGACATTTCATCAATCTGATCGTGTCTTTTCACCTTGATACATACTGAACTAGCGTTTAGCCAAAACACGAAAGTTGTAGTGCTATGTCTTAGCTTTCCAACGCCCCAGGGGACTTCGGTAGCCTGAGTTATGGTTGTTTACGCATAGTGCGGTTAACTAGCCCGAGTGTGAGATTCTGGTTCTGTAATTTGATATTTTGACTTAGATACACTACAAACTGGACTGAATCATCTTCATCAAAGTTGTAGGAATTTATCTTAGCTTCGAAAAGGTATAAATTTCACCCCAATCCGATAAGCATAGCTTCGGTTGTGTCCGTTACGCAAAATAACGTCAAATCTGTCTTTTGCTAAACTTCATTTCCGCACATGCTCCTAGCTTGATTTTGTACTTGTATGACTTGGAGCCTATGGAATGGCTATTGAAATGAGATGATTTTGTATATGACTTTGGGTTTGATCGAGGAAAAGAATGAAGCCATAAATGGCTGGAAAATAGGTAAATACAAAGGGCGTGCTGACCAAATTTACGCTCGAGAACTAGGTCGATATATTTGCGACTTGAGTAAGGCTCGAGAGCGAATACCACGTGAACCATCAAGGGTATTTACGTTTTCTTTACCACTTCGACTCAAATAGCGATTTTAAAGTTTTACATGTGAGTATAAGTATTACAAATATTTTACTTATGTCCTTTGATTTAAATGTACTCTTTTCACTACCAAAACCATATTTATACTTTGTACTAGTACGTATTCGAATTTTCTTTGAATCACTTACATCTTTGATGGTTGAAGCATAATGTGTTCTTTTGATTATATTAGGATTTCTTGATGATTGAGGATGTTATCCGGAAGGATATTTTGGACGTTATTTTGCGTAAATAGGTGAGTGTTCCTTGTTTGTTATATTTTCCTTGACTTCATGGCTTGTGTTATTGTTTGACAATGTGTTAAGTGCTTTCAAGGATTTCCAAAACGAGTTTTCTAGGCGAGTGTGTATTTTATCGCACTCGACCTAAATGAAATGTGAAATTTTTAATGATTTAATGATTGAAACGTTACATGTGCATGGATGTAAGCCTTTTGGCTGAATTGGGCCCTGCCCTTCGTTACCGATCGACTCGAACCAGAAGCGGACTCGATCAGGCGATATGGTGACCCTGGGTGAATATTTGGTATACTCGAGTATTACCTTGTTGTCGGGTGAAGCCTGGCCAACATCCAGGAGGGGGTGGATAAAATAAATGAACGAACGAGGGTTTTACTTATTGAAATGCATTTGAAAAATGATTGGATGAATAAAGGGAATGACAGGAGAATCAACGAACGAACGAACGAATAGCTCCCTGTGAGCCCGTATCCTTTTAATGAATGTGTTATTATCGCTTTCCATTGTAAATGTTTCTCGAACTATTGATACTCTGTGATTAACGTATTGGATTGATTGTTTGATTATGTGTTCGGAACCTCACTGAGCTTTTAGCTCATTCCTTTAGTTTTGTTTTCCTTAACAGGGGACGGCGAGCGGGACGAGAGCTCTGTATATACTAGCCTAGTCTAGTTCTTTGATTTTGTAATGGTTCTCGCCCTAGTGCTTGGCACGGGTTGGATGTGTGGTGAATTGAGAACCTTTGTATGTTCGATGTTTGTACTCCCTTTTGAGATAGTAATGTACATAAGTTTTGCTTTAAGTTTTGGATCGTCGTTATATTTATTCTTGTGGGTTTATTCTGGTTTTGTTTGAGGGTTGAAGTGAACGACTGAGTCGCGGCGAGAGTTGGGCAGGCGGTCTGCCGAACACTTTGGTTCGCCTTAGGGGGAGATGGGGTTGTCACAGTTGGTATCAGAGCCTGCTTCGCGTGGTCTCTGCGCGGAGTGAGCCTGAACTAAGTGGTGAATATGTATGAAGGACTCAGTGCTCGTTCGAGCATAAGCTATGAATTGTGAATGTTATAGGCTTTAAATCTTTCTCCCGATATTTGAGGACCGTAGATAGGTACGTCAGGTAGGAATTTCGATTGTAGATGGTTTACTCTTGGGACTGGCCAGCTCGAGATGTGAATTGTTTTATTTCGGATTCTCGTGCCCGAGTACTCTAGAGTTGAGGCGATGCTAAGTATGTGAGATTTGCATTTTGGGAACATGAATAGGCTTTGTTTGGCCAGAATTAGTACAAGAGATCAATGGACATTTAGTTTGGATGGTAAGCGACGGGAAAGACCGGACGGGATTTTTTAATTGAGACCGGGACGATATCACCTTTTCTTTTGATTTGCCCTTGTATTGTCATTCCATGACTTTGTTTGTGGTATGTTAATATGCACACGTGTAATGTTGACTGCTTTTGACTATCTGCCTGCTTTGACTACCTGTCTAAAGTGATATGTCTCTTTGTGTATATGTTTCTCTGTGTATTTGGTACGTTAGATCTTGCTATTTTAGTCAATTTACTTCGTTTGCTTATTAAAGTACCTTTTGAAAAAAAAAGAGAAAAGAGAGAGGGGGGAAAATAATATGGAGGGAAGACGTAGTCGTGGCCGGGGGAGTAAGCGAGCCCAAGAGCCAAGAGAAGAAAGGGAAACAACAGCTGAACGAAGACAAGGACCGAGAGTGCCAGTTGTACTTAGGAATTTATTATGACTCATTGTTTTACCCGGCAGGCTATTATCTGAGTTCCAGCGACTCCGTGAGATGGCACATTGGGTTGATATGTATAAGGAAATCGCGGTTCTTCGAGACGAAATAGAGGTCCAAAGGAGATTAGCCGAGTACTGGGAAGGGCGGTGGAAGCACGAGTATTTGAAGAAAATTGAGCTCTTACACAAGAACTTAGAGCTAAAACGGAAATACGAAGGGATTTCTGAGGAGGCCTTAGCAAGGGCACAAAGTATTACTCCTATGGAGGTTCCAGAGGAAGCTCAAAAGACAGAAATTGCCAAGCCACAAGTGATGCTCTTTCCTGCAACGAAAAGGGGTGTACCTCGTAAACGTCAAAGGCCAGAACAGGGTGAACGGGGTAGGCCATTCGCTAAGATGGGTCGTGGAGTGGGTGGTGTGAAAATTTTGGAGACGCTTAGGGAGGATACTCCGGGAGGAAACCCAAGTGGAGAAGGATCACTGAGAGGTGTCTCACAAGGAGATCAAACCTCAATCCCTTTCCCATTTTGTGGCTATTGCAGAAAAGCCAACCATCTGGAGGTAGGTTGTTGGAAAAAGGGGGGAAGATGTCTGCGCTGTGGGAGCGCCAAGCATCGGATTGTTAATTGCCCGGTTCAATTGCGTGAAAAGAAAGGAACCCAGCAACCAACCGAGACCGACCCTGGTCCGTCAAATAGAGAAGGGACTGGAATGAAGATCCTCGTTTCTTCCGAGACGTAGAAGGTAAAAGCCATTGGTTATTTTAGATTGTGATAGGAAAATTTCGAGGACGAAATTTCTTTAAGGGGGAGAGAGTGTGATAACCCTCAATTTGTCACATTTTCTTATTCTTTTGTTTATTCTCACTTTCCCTTGTTAAGTGAAAATGTGTCAATCATTTGTTTTCAACAAAGGAAGGTTTTGATATTACGTGTATTTGGGTGAACGATATGTATATACGTGTATGTGTTGGAAGTACGGTTGAGTGCGACAATTGAACTAGGATTATTTTATTTCTTTGCCTACATTTTATATTTTCCTTGGAAATATTAAAATTTCTATGTATTTTTACAAGCAAGTACAGTTTTAAATTCATTTTCCTAGTATGAGTTAGTGTACGTTAAATTTGGAATGCATTATCGATGTGGGCCCCGCTAGTGCGATAAATGTGGTGATTAAGAGTGAGTTTTAGATGATATTAAGTGTGTGATTAGAAGTGATAATAATAAGTTAGGGAATTATAAGATAAAACCCTAGTATACGTGATTTAAGAAAAAACGGGTTGAACCGACGGGTACCGTTTGTTACCGGGTAAACACAGCACTTGACCCACACTTTATTACCTTAATCTTCTCATTTTATTTCAGCTAATTAACTCTCAAAATATCTCATACATCAGCCACAATATTTGACCAAGAAAACAAGAGAAAAGAAAAAAAATTGACTTCCAATCACAAGGTGACACTTGTCAACTTTGACCCAAATCAATTCCTATCCTTTTAACCTTCTTGAAGTTTCAATTGCACTTTATTTCAGCCTCCATTTCTGCCATATGAACCATGAGAAAGAGAGGGAAAAGCCAAGAGAAAGAAACCATAATCCATCTTGAGTTTGATCCACTTAAGTGAGAAAACAAGAAATCTAAACCGATTAATCAATAGTTTGAGAGCTTGGGAAGATTAAGGAACCAAAAATTTCAAGGAGTAGTGGAGGATCACTCTTGCAAGGCCTTGTCTTGAGGTATAATTGCTGATCACCCATTCTTTTCCATTAATCATGATTGAGTTGGGTATTAATGTTAGAATTGTGCTTGTGATGCTTGTTTGAAATGGTTTTGATGATTGGAGGGATGAATTTTGAGATAGAGTTTTTATTTATTCACTTATAATTCTTGTTGGTTAGGTGTTATATGGTGTATATATATGGTATATAATCTTGTAAAGGAGAAAGTAGTGGTGGTTTTAAGGTAAAAATGTGAATTATAGCTTGATGTAGCAAAATCCCAGATTTCTGGAAATTGAAGCTTCAGTCCTGCCTGGTTCTAGTTCCCTATGCTAGAGGACGAATTAGGCTTATCATAAAACATAAAAGTTGTATAGAATGATGTTTTATAGTTGCCTACAAAATTTCAGCTCAATCACAGCAACGTAGCCTGTGAAACGACTGAAATACCCCTAACTACCATAGGTTTAGTCCAGTGGACAGTTTTGACATTTCATCAATCTGATCGTGTCTTTTCACCTTGATACATACTGAACTAGTATTTAGCCAAAACATGAAAATTGTAGTGCTATGTCTTAGCTTTCCAACGCCCCTGGGGACTTCGGTAGCCTGAGTTATGGTTGTTTACGCATAGTGCGGTTAACTAGCCCGAGTATGAGATTTTGGTTCTGTAATTTGACATTTTGGCTTAGATACACTACAAACTAGACTGAGTCATCTTCATTAAAGTGGTAGGAATTTATCTTAGCTTCGAAACGGTATAAATTTCACCCCAGTCCGATAAGCGTAGCTTCGGTTGTGTCCGTTACGCAAAACAACGTCAAATCTATCTTTTGCTAAACTTCATTTCCGCACATGCTCCTAGCTTGATTTTGTACTTGTATGACTTGGAGCCTATGGAATGGCTATTGAAATGAAATGATTTTGTATATGACTTTGGGTTTGATTGAGGAAAAGAATGAAGTCGTAAATGGCTGGAAAATAGGTATATACAAAGGGCGTGCTGCCCAAATTTACGCTCGAGAACTAGATCGATATACTTGCGACTTGAGTAAGGCTCGAGAGCGAATACCACGTGAGCCATCTAGGCTATTTACGTTTTCTTTGCCACTTCGACTCAAATAGCGATTTTAAAGTTTTACACGTGAGTATAAGTATTACAAATATTTTACTTATGTCCTTTGGTTTAAATGTACTCTTTTCACTACCAAAACCATATTTATACTTTGTACTAGTACGTATTCAAATTTTCTTTGAATCACTTACATCTTTGATGGTTGAAGCATAATGTGTTCTTTTGATTATATTAGGATTTCTTGATGATTGAGGGTGTTATCCGGAAGGATATTTTGGACGTTATTTTGCGTAAATAGGTGAGTGTTCCTTGTTTGTTATATTTTCCTTGACTTCATGGCTTGTGTTATTGTTTGACAATGTGTTAAGTGCTTTCAAGGATTTCCAAAACGAGTTTTCTAGGCGAGTGTGTACTCTATCGCGCTCGACCTAAATGAAATGTGAAATTTTTAATGATTTAATGATTGAAACGTTACATGTGCATGGATGTAAGCCTTTTGGCTGAATTGGGCCCTGCCTTTCGTTACCGATCGACTCGAGCCAGAAGCAGACTCGATCAGGTGATATGGTGACCCTGGGTGAATATTTGGTATACTCGAGTATTACCTTGTTGTCGGGTGAAGCCTGGCCAACATCCAGGAGGGGGTGGATGAAATAAATGAACGAACGAGGGTTTTACTTATCTGATTGGAGGAATAAAGGGAATGACAGGAGAATCAACGAACGAACGAACGAATAGCTCCCTGTGAGCCCGTATCCTTTTAATGAATGTGTTATTATCGCTTTCCATTGTAAATGTTTCTCGAACTATTGATACTCTGTGATTAACGTATTGGATTGATTGTTTGATTATGTGTTCGGAACCTCACTGAGCTTTTAGCTCATTCCTTTAGTTTTGTTTTCCTTAACAGGGGACGGCGAGCGGGACGAGAGCTCTGTATAGACTAGCCTAGTCTAGTTCTTTGATTTTGTAATGGTTCTCGCCCTAGTGCTTGGCACGGGCTAGATGTGTGGTGAATTGAGAACCTTTGTATATTCGATGTTTGTACTCCTTTTTGAGATAGTAATGTACACAAGTTTTGCTTTAAGTTTTGGATCGTCGTTATATTTATTCTTGTGGGTTTATTCTGGTTTTGTTTGAGGGTTGAAGTGAACGACTGAGTCCCGGCGAGAGCTGGGCAGGCGGTCCTCCGAACCCTTTGGTTCGCCTTAAGGGAGGTGGGGCTGTCACAAATTTCTTTTAAGTTCCACTTTATCGCGCGCGAATCGGAAGTTCGCATTTTTTCGCATCAAATAGACCCAATGGAGATTTAAGAAATTTATTCTAGACTACTAAGGGTGAATAATTATAATGTTAAAAGAATTACATTAGAGGTTTAGTGCACAAGTGAAACAAACCCGAGAGAAAACGGATACGAAACGCACGTGCGCAAACACTACTCATGGTTGACTTTTGTACAAATTGTTACCACAAAGTTTCCAAAGGAAGCTTCATCCATTAGCCACACTCTCTCTCTTTACCTTCCATAGCCAGCCAAACACTCCAAGGAAGAAGAAGAAGAGCTCTTTCCATTTCACTACCATTTTTGCTTCCATTTCACCTTAAATTTTCCAAACAACTCATATATCACTTGGAGAGAAACTCTAGTTTGGTAAAAGGCTTAATCTTGGAGCTTTTGTGATCAAAATTTCTGGTTCTTCAAAAGTTCAAGAGGTATACACCTCAACTCATCCAATCTTTCATTTCTTTGGTTCTAAAGAGTTTCATTCTTGGCTATGAAGCTCGTAGCTTCCTTGTTGTTGTTGGTATTTGGATTGGATTGGTTGAAGTGGGATCTATGAACTCCCACCTTGGTTATTTAGGACTGCCATGATGTTTTAATGTGTGTTAGTGATGAGTGTTAAGGTTAGAAATTGAAGGAAAGATCGAAGGAAATTGCATAGGAATGCTGGCCGAAATCTGTCCTGTTATTGCTGTGCCTTTACTTCAAATTTTTTATGATCAAATGACTGTGAAACTGATATATATATGTTGCATATGGTGTGTAGAAATTTTCTACCAAAAATCATTTGAATTGGTTGAGTAAAACTTGAAATTTCGAAATGTAAAGAAATCTGGAAATGTGTTTTGGCAGCTTGAACAGTGTCTCTTTGAACAAACATATCTCTTTGTACAGATGTCAAAATCGAGTGCCTTTTGCTGCATTTAAAACTAGACATTTGTAGCTTTCCAATGGTATAAAATTCACTTTCTAGTTCGAAATGAGTGAGCCGTAGTGAGTCAGCAAAGTTGCTGTCCTGTTCTGTTGGCCTATCCGAGAGAAAGGTAGAAGCTGCATTTGGTGGCTCTATTTTCTCTCACTCATGAATTGATTTTGAAAATGATTTGTTCTGATGAAATGTAACCTTATGATTCTAGTTTCCAACGCCACAAACCATTCTCGATTCCAAGTTGTATGGAGTGAGATATGGTTCAATTTCCAAACTGTGACAAAAGTGGAAAACCCTTCTTTTGGGCTGGCCGACTGGTTTGGTTGTTTGAGAGATGTTTCATTTTGAAATTTTGATGTCAACCAACTACGAATTGTTTATGAATGGTTTCTTGGACCTTGGTTTCACAAATGAACCAAAATGGGTGTGAGAACCCAAAATTTTCTTATTTTCTAGGATTTATTTTATTTTATTTGCACGCCTATTCTCTATTTTCTTTATTAGGAAAATTTTCTAGATAATTTTTATGAGTGAATACTGTTTTTAAATCATTTTTCTAGTATAAGTTAGTTCATGAAATTTTAGAAGTATACATTGGACGTGGGACCCGTTAGTGCGTTAAGTGCAAATTATTCGGCCAATTAGGTTAAGTTTTGCATAAATGGATTAAATTACTAGGTGTTAAGAGGTAATTAGAGGTTACCTAGATGGATTAACATTGGAGAGACAAAAGGATAGCTTTAAGTCTAAAAGGTGACAAGTGTCACTTTCTTATTCAACCTTGGACTTTGACCATCTTACCTCAACTTTAATAAATAACCAAAATTGACCCAAAATCATCTTCATTCTTAGCATCTTGGCCGAAACTCTTAAGGAAAGAAAAGAAGAGAAAGCTTTAACTACTTCTTCCATTTCTTGCACAAATCTTGTGATTCAACCATCAAACTTTGAAATCACTCCATAACTATCCTTTACGAGGTAGGATTATAGAAGTTGGTGGAGTTGTTTTGGAAGAAAGAAACCTAAGCTACTACCTTTCTTAAGGTGTCAAGGTATGTTGTGTAGGAATTCATTGTTTGTTCCTAATAATGACTTATTAATGACTTGTGGTAGCTAAAAATGTTATTTTGTGGAAGATTTGGTGATTTTTAGTAGAGTTTGATAAATTTCTGATTTTATTCATGATTTTTCTGATTTTATATGATAAGTGTTGAGTAGTCATGGATGATGGCTTGATATGGTCTAAAGTGAACCTTTGGTGTGTTAATTGTAGTTATTTGCGGAAAATTTCAGTTTTGTGCGCAAATTTCAGATTTAGGGTTTCAATTTGGGGCTTTTCTAGGATTGTTGTGGAACTCTTGATTTGGCTTTGATTAAAGGGCATTGTAAGCCTACTAAGGTGTATTGAATGGCTTATGACCTGTAATTGTAATTGTGGTTGTATTGGATGAATATAAATGATTCTTTGTAGGATGGAAAATCTGAAATTTTAGGGGTTATGCTGTCCAATTTTTAAATCTATGTGATTCCTTGGAATTAGGTTGCCTTGAGTGCATATGGGTCACTTTAGGGTGGTCTAAACCTTTGACACCAAGTGTTTCTTATTTCATTTCAAGTTCTACTTGACTTTGTATTCGTAGCTTATCGATAGGTTTATGACTCGTGTTCGAGTGCTTTCTGGATTATTTTAAGGTGTGCCGGTGATCCAAGGCATCCGTCGGGTGGAAACTTGTGAAATTACTTTGCTTGAATTGGTGAGTGTACCACTCACATGATTGTTACTTCATGGCTTTCTTGTACTTGAAATTGTGACTGAAATATGTGTGATGACTATTTATGTTGGACGAGACGAGGGTGTACTTTATCACTCTCGTTCTCTACTGCTTATTTGACTATTTACTGAACCATGTGAAGCACTTTTAATTGCACTTGAACTAGTGTCGTTTGGACGTGTATCCAATGACCTCTACTATTAACTCTAAGCTCTACCTCATTGGAAGTCAATTGACTCGAGCCAGTAAGAACTTGGTCGAGGAGATTTGACAAGCCATGGAGACTGTATTTGGGAATCTGTGGGTATGAGACCCTTGGTTCCGGTATACTCGAGTATTACCATTTCTGATCTCTTGGTGTTCCGGCCCGGTAAGGGGAATGTGTGATGGACGGAAATCGGAGTAAAGGGGGGGTCTACATTTATGATTATTCTTTGTATATTGACGGAGAGTCGATGAAATGAGATCAAGTATGGCAAATGAGGAAAATGGCTCTTGAGAGCCGTCCGTATCCTTTTACTCTCTTTATTTTGTGATATTGGCTTTGCTTACTTGATAAACATATTGGAATGGAGTATCCTTGTGTTTATGTGATTCTTAAATGCTTAAGTGATGGTACCTCGCTGGGCGAAAGCTCACTCCATTCATTTTGTTTTCCTTACAGGAAACAACCTTTTGGACTTGTGATTTTGAAGAATGAGTTGAGCTAAAAGATATTTTTGTATAGCTCCTTAGTGATTGGGAACCCTAAATGTATCTTGAACCGAATGTTTCCCTTTTGATTTGTAAATGTACGAATATGGTATATAAACGTGTTTAATCATGTTCATGTGTTATTTTGGTTTGTATAGGTCCATTTCAAGGATTATATAAAGTTACTTCTATTCAATTGGGTTTCGGACAGGTTTGGATTTTGAACGAAGAAAGAAAAATTTTGGCGGGAAATTTCTGCAGTGGAATCTGGCCGTAAATCGGGCTAGTTCTTGGCCGGATTGCTGGCCGGATTGTCTTTGATTTTTTATCCGGTTGGATTTGGCTACTGCCTCCAATCCAGCCGGATATCTGGCCAGAATCCGGCCAGATTGTGACGTGGCAGGCACTATTTACTTTCCATTTCGATTTTTGTTTTTCCGTTTTGTGATTTTTACTTTGTTTAAGCGTGCTAATGTATTCCGGAACGTTTTGAGTTGTGTATAACCATCTTAGTAGTCCTAGCGAGAGTTGGGCAGGCAGTTCGCTAACCCCTTCGGTATGCCTTAGGGGAAAGTGGGGCTGTCACAGTAGGACTGATTTCATGGTGCAAAGTGTTTGAAAAAGGGAAAGAAAGCAAGAAGACAGATTTGTCTTGGAAACCTCTTGAACTTTGGTAGTTTTGTTAACTACCTTCCCGTACGAGTTTTTATATAAAATTTGATAGAGGAATAGCCCTCATATGGGAGCTTAATTGTACCAAATTTGACACCATTTTAAGACCATTTCGATATACAAATGATGTGCCAAAGTTGTTCTTCAAACCTGGAAAATTTACAGAACTGTCTTCGATTTTGGCCAACTTTGAGTTGCTATATCTTGACGCTCAAAACTTTGAATTTAGTTTCGTTTATAGTGTTTGAGACCTTGATTGAAATTCTCATTGTGATACAAATTTTTGAGGCTAGTTCACTTTTTGTGAATTTTACTGAATTTCCAAAGTTTGCTGAAAAACATGACCGAAACTGTCTTGTATGCTCAAATCATCCACTTTGAGCTGAAATTTGAATGTCTTCCGTTTAGAACCTTTGAAAGGTGTCTTCTTGAAACTTTTAGTACTTTGAACTAGATTCCAACGGTATAAAGTTTTCCAATTTTGGACCTTCTGAGTGCAAGTTCTGGTTTTTCTAAATTTGACGTGCAAAACTGAAATTTTCCGACTCAAAGGGAAATGAGTTTTGGAAACTCTTCTCTATCCTTTGATATTGATTGAACATTTTAAATTTGATTTCATGAAGGAAATTAGTTTTTCTTATGTTATTAAAAATCCCACTTTTGACCCTCGATTTACGAGTAATTAAGGCTCTCTTTCATGATATTTTCTTGGATTGTACAAGTGTACAATCTTCCTTGTTAACAAGGGATTTATAAGTGATAGTGTGTGATAGCCGATTATTATTTGCTCAGGCACTCAAGGGGACCTTCAAGAGGATCTCACAATAGATGCCTAAACACTTGATTGAGCACTACTCCCTTACTTTTTTGATTGGTGAGTGTCAAGTGCATGACTTGTTGCAATAATGTAAATTGCATCTTATGGATTGAATGATTGATAATTGTTGAGTCGAATGTGTTCTTTATCGCACTCGTACTCTTTTAACTGAATGAAATACTGAATTGTTCATGACTGAACTGTAATTGATTGACTGAATGTCATTGGAGTGAATCTCCTCGACCCATAACTGAACTGAACTGAACTGTGGGGACGCCCAAATCTCAATTGGCTGACCTTGCGACTCGAGCCAGCATGGGCTTGGTCGAGGAGCATAGTGAACCATGAGATAACTGTAAGCTTGATCTATTGAGAGATCTCGCTTGACCTACTCAAGTAGTAGTGCCTTTTATTAAAGTGTGGGCCCGATGCGGTGTATGGTGGATGGAACTATGAAGTAAGTGGAGTTCTACGGATTTAAATGTCGACCCGGTTGACGAAGTGTCATCGCGGGAAGGTATTCGAACGAGGTTTGGCAACGCAAGTGGAACTGAGCTCCTGAGAGCTCTTGTATCCTCATTGAATGTGTTTAATTGAAAATTGTGAACTGCTTGAATGTTACAGCTTTTATTCTTGCTTAAATGTCATTGCTACCTGAACTACGTGTTTTGCATGTTTTCTTGGCCTCACGAGCATCTGCTCACCCCGTTAGATTTGTTTTTCCTTAACAGGAACCGAAATGGAAGGAGTTATGAAAAGCCTACTTGATGGCTCTTTGGACTTGAATTTTGGAATGTATTTTGTTTAGACATCCTTTTGGAAAGTTGTATATTTTGGAAAGGGGATGTATCTTGAACTTGTGGTATAAGATTGAATATTTATGTATGGAAATGACTTCGTGCCTTTATTCCGATTTCATCGTTAGTATTGTACTTTAAATTTGAACTACAATTGTACTGAGTCTTGGCGAGAGTTGGGCAGGCGTCCTGCCGATACCCTTTGGTTCGCCTTAAGGAGAAATGGGTGCGTCACACATTTTAGGTGATTTGGTACACCTTAACTCAATACCAAGTGGCGACTCCTATTTTTTTTTTAATCAAAAAACCCTTTTTAAACTATTATTTTGGGTAAAAAACGTCGCATTTTTAGTCCCATTTAGGCCCATTTTCTTTATTTATTTTTTAAAAATCAAAAACTCATTTTTAATCAAAATAAATCAAAACTCATTTTTACTTAAAATTAAAAATTCATTTTTTCCAAAATTAATCAAAAATTCATAAACATATTTTATTTTTCATTTAAAAATGGGGCGCGACATCATCCTACAGTCTAGTCGAGCATGATATCGGGCTAACCAATCCATTCCTAACATAACGTCGTACCCTTTAATGCCAAAACTTATCAAATCTACCCACAATTTGCGCTTTCCAACACAAATCTCGCAATTCTTATAAATTGTGACGCCCCCACTTCTCCCAAGGGTATCCGAGGAATGCCTGCCCAACTCTCGCCAGGACTCGAGACAATTTCAATTCAAACTTGAAGTCTAATACTAACAATGATCGGAATAAAGGTACGAAGTCATATCCATAAATAAATATTCAATCTTACATCACAATTTCAAACTTACAATCACTTTCCCCACAATATACAACATCCAAAAGTGTCGATTACAATCAAAACGCTAATACAAAAGTGCCTCAAGTCGGCATTTCTTTAACTTCTTCCATTCCAGTTCCTGTTAAGGAAAACAAACTAATGGGATGAGCCAATACTCAGTGAGGCCAAGAAAGTCATGCAAGCACGTAGTTCAAGTATCAATAACATTTATGCCATAAATAAAGCGATAAAATCAAGAAATTCACGATTAACAATTAAACACACTTGAGTAGGATACGGGAGCTCTCAGGAGCTAATTTCCACATGCTTTGTCAAGGCTCGATCCGATAACCCCTCGTGATGACACTCCATCATCCGGATAGGTATTAAATCCGTAGAAACTTCACTTAATACTTCCTCCATCCACCATTCTACCCTCTCGAATCCGTAACCAAACATGCATGAAAAGGGCGATACTACACGAGTATGCCGAACAAGATCTCAAGAGATCAAGTTTTGTTTTTAAGAACACGCACGAAAAGGGCGATACTCCATGAGTATGCCGAACAAGATCTCAAAAGATCAAGTTGTGTTTTGTAATAATCCCATGGTTCATCAAGTTTCTCGACCAAACCCATGCTGGCTCGAGTCGCAAGATTGGCCAATGAGATTTGAGCGTCCCCATAAGTCGAGGAGGTTCACTTCACTCGACAACATGACACGTACGACAACACGACATGCACACGTAAATGAGTATATTTTGCCGACGAGATTCACTCCAATCGATTTTGAAAATCAAATTTACTGCAAGTAAAGTTTGAGTAAAGGAGAGCGAGTGCGACAAAGTACGCACTCGTCTCGCCAAGTGATATTCACTTATATCAGCAGATAAATCAAGTAAACACAACAAGTCATGCACTTGACACTCACCGATTCAAAATAAGTGAGTAAACAAAGCTTTAGGTGTCCGCACTGAGATTCCTTCGAAATCTCCTTGAGCGCCTGGACAATTCACAAATATTTCTCACTCACAATCACGTATTAATCAAGAAAGAAGGCACACTTAATTTGACTAGTTGATACCTCAAACACGAACCTTAACCGCTCAAAACATAGGTTCAAAAGTGAGGATTTATTAACACAAGAAAAAACTAATTTTCTTCATGAAATCGGGTTTAAAATGATCAATCATTATCAAAGGGTAGAGAAAAGTTTCCAAAAACTCATTTCTCATCAAGTTCAAAAATTTCAGATTTGAGGTGCAATTTTTGAAAAATCATATCTTACACTCCGTAGGTCCAAAATTGGAAAAATTGGTACCGTTGGAAACTAGTTCCGAAGTACTAAAAATTTCTAAAAGACACTTTTCCATGATTCTAAATAGAAGTCACTCAATTTTTGGCTTAAAGCTACTGACTTGCACTTTCAAGACAGATTCGGGGTTGGTTTTTGGCAAATTTTGGAAATTCGGCAAAATTCACAGAATATGAACTAGCCTCTGAAATTTGAAACTAAATTAGGGTTACAATCAAAGTTTAAAACACAATAAATGGATCAAGAATCAGAGTTTTGAGCGCCATGATATAGCAGCTCAAATTTGGTTCAAAATGAAGACCATTGGGCAATTTTCCAGATTTGAAAAATAACCTTTGGGAGTTCAGTTGGGCATCGAAATGGACTTGGAATGGCACAAAATTTGGTATGATTACACTACCATATAAGGGGTACTCCTATGGCAAATTTCATGTAAAAATTCGTACGGGAAGTCAGTTAACAAGACCACTAAAGTTCCAGGAATTTCCAAGGCAATTCTGCCTTATGCTTCCGTTTTCTTTTTTTCGAACCTTTTGCCAATGAAATCATCTCAAACATGGTTCATTTATGAAAAAAAGGTCTAAGAAACATCCAACATACATTTGGTATGTGATTGACACCAAAATTTTCAAAATAACAAGTCCAATTCGAGCTAGGCTATCGGCTAACCAAAATTAGGGTTTTCATCACTGATGCAGTTCTGTAATTCGGACACAACTCACTCAATTCAACTTGGAATTAAGCATGGTTGGTGGCGTTGGAAACTACATTTAGGGGACTATAATTCATCAGAAGAAATCATTCTGAAATTCAGTCCATAGCTAGCTCAAATTCAAGCAACAAGTCCCAGCACCTCATTGATTCTCTAGCAGAGCAACAAAACAAAACAGGTAACTTTGAAGAGCTAGTACGGTTCACTCAAGTCGAATCAGGGGATGTATTTTATACCTTTAGAAAACTGAAAGTGTCTATTTTCAAATTCCACATACGGCACTTGATTTCGATGTCTGAGCAAAGAGTTATAATCGTTTAAAATTCGTTGCCAGAGTACCTCTGTACACGTTTTCTAGGTTTGAACATGTTTCGAAAATGCAACTTTTACCCAACCAAATCAAGTGATTTTTGGTGAAAACTTTCCACACAACCTACACAACATATCTACATCAAAATCAAGACATTTTATCACAAAAAAATTGCACCAAGTGCTCTGTAAAAATAGGGCAGAATTCAGCCCTTTCTCATGCAAGTTTTCCTTCGATTTTCTTTCCACTTTTTCATCTTATATCCACTAGTTTAACACTTAATCAACATAAATAACACCCAAAATCATCATATCAGTCCAACATGTCCATTGTGGGATTTCATAGAGCCCACTCAAGTTATTTTCAACCAACCAAAGTTACCCACATGAAGCTACAAGCTTTCAAGTCCAATCTAACTCACAAAAATCAAGTTTAGAAGGTTAGATGATTTACTACCTCTTGGGTGTTGAACTTAGAAATTTTGGTCACTAAGAAGCTCCAAGAAACCATGGAAATGATGCTCTTTTCCTAGTCTAAGTGAAGCTCCAAGTTGTTGTGAGTTTGTGTAGTGAATTTGGAGCGAATTTGATGGAAGAAATGAGGTGAAATGAGATGAAGTTTCCTTCTTCTTCTTCCTTGAGATGGCCGACCAGCAAGAGAGAGTGGAGAGTGTTGTGTGGCTTCTTGAGGAAGCTTGGTAGGTAAGGCTTTAAGGTGACACAAAAGTCAACTCTCAATAGTGCGCATACGTGCACGTTTCGTGTCCGATTCCTCTCGGGTTTGTTTCACTTGTGCACTAAACCTCTAATGCACTTCCTTTAACACTATTATTATCCACTCTTAGTTGTCTAAAATAAATTTCTAAAGTCCTTCAATTAGTCGCGTGCGTGAAAACGCGAACTTCCAACTCGCTTACGATAAAGCGCAATTTCTAAGAAATTCTTGTAACGATGATATAACTAACCAATACTAGGCTAATTAATCATAAAAAATATCTATTTTAAGACTAACGCATGAGTTCTCAAATCTCCAAGGTCACTGTACTCTCAAATCGAATATTGCCTCCAAACGCGTATTCGCTATTTCTTACTAAACGAGCTTCCGAAAATTAAATTCATTAACGGGACATTTTAAAAATATATGCAAGTCATAGTTTCATGTAAATGGTTTTAAAATGGCTGAAATAAATTATTTGGAAAAAACGGGTGAATAAATAATTAAATAAGCCAGTAATATACGATAAAATAAGAAAATTTTTGGATCCTCACACAAATGGTGTTAGTAATTATACGTTGATCACCGGTAAGGGTTCTAACTTCCAAGTCATAAGGTAATTGCTCAGATTTAACATCAATTCCATACATGAAAGTAAGAGTCAAAAAGGAATGAGTTGAACTGGGATCTATCAGGATCTTAGTCAGACGATAGAAAATAGGGATCGTATCTTCAACAACTTCAAACGAATTCGGAACTTGATGTTGGTCGATCGCATATACCCTGGCTGACACCCTCAGCCTGCTCCGTCCTGCAGTTGATTGCCTAGGGTTCGCCCTATCCGTTTGCTAGGTGTTACTCCCTTCTCGATGCACATTCGGACAACTGCCAATCCTGTGTTCGGTACTTCCACACCGCAAACATTTCTGCCCCTTGCTCCAACACTCCTCCTCAGTGTGGTTAGGCTTCCCACAAAACCCATAAGTTACATGAGAAGCCGACACTTGCCCTCCGGATGGTGGTTCTCAATTGTCCTTGCCCACTTTGGCCTCTCCTAGACAGGAATGTTCTTGGCGCCCCTAGAACTCTCGCTCCTCTTGCCCCTCTTCCTACCTTGGGCGGAGGAGCACTCCTATCACCTTGCCCTAGATTAGCACTTGGTGGACCTCTCTTCCGGGCATGAAAGGCCTTTACTTGATACCTTGCAAGTTCAACCCGCTGAGCTCTCTCAAGTGCTTCCCTAAAGATGGTTATTTGAGTGGCTGCTAAGGCCTTTTGAATTTCTACGTTAAGGTCTTGCACGAAATGTCTTATTCCCCTCTGCTCCGTCACTACTAGTTCAGGAGCATACTTTGACAACTTAGTAAATTGGATCTCATACTCGGCTACACTTTGAGATCCTTGACGGAGCTTGTAGACACCAAATTTTTACTCTCTTATTTATTTATTTACTTACTATTTTTGTTTTAATTTATCTCAAAATTTCATCTTGCACATTTTTTAGCATTTTGGACATCAAATCTTTTAATTTAGTTTTATTTGTTAATTTTATTCATTTTTGCTTATTTGTCTATTAATTTTATTTTAAGACATTTAAGCATTAAGATTTTCGAAAAAAGAGAATTGCTCACAAAAAATATTCTTTAAATTTTTGGATTCAATTTATGAAGGTTTGTTGTTTATTTATTTTGTTAAAAAAAAAAGAAAAAGAAGAGAGCTCATGCACCATGCTGCACTGGATCCAAGCTCCTTCTCAATATTCCATTCCAAGGCAGAAGCATGAAACGGAAAAAGAACAGAAATTTGCAGCGGTTTCTTTGATCCCAACCTTATCCAAAAAAATGCCATCCAATGGCTCAGATCTTTGGTAATAATCTACCCTTCATCCTCACCTTTGAGGTGAGGGTTTTAGGGACTTAGGGATTCTTAAAAAGAAAAAAACAGCCGCAGCCAAAACAGAGAGCGAGGTCTGATAAAGTTGGCGGCTGAGAGAAAAACAGAAAAAAAAAGAAAGGCAGCAGGAGGCGGCGGCCAAAAAAGGAAAACAGAGGCGGACAGATGAGAAGAAAAATAGGGAGCTGGGGTCTAGCCTGTCTGGGGAGCAAACGAAAAGAAACGAACAAGAACACAGGGGCGAGGGCTGAAGGGGAGGAACTAGAAAAGGAAACAACATAGAGCAAGAAAAGGGGAAAAGATCTGGGGAAAGGTCTGGGGGTCTGATGAACAAGGAAAAAGAAGGAAACAGAAAAATACAGGGTTGGACGCAAAGAGGAAAGAAACGGCGGCAAGAAAAGGCTAGAAAAGAAACGAGAGCTGCGGGTTCTATCGGATAGTTTGGGAAAACTGAAAGAGAGGGAGACCGAGAAGAGAGGGTGTGATAGAGGACAGTTGGCGGCAAAAAAATAAATAAAATCGAAGGAAGAACTGAGGTTTGAGCAAGGGCAGGGGAGTAAAGGAATCAAAGTGACGGTCGAGAGTCGGAGAGGAAAAATAGACGGACCGACGGACGAAGGGATGATGTCGTTGAAGCTACAGAAACGGCTCGCCGCCAGCGTGCCCATGTGCGGCAGAGGCAAGGTCTAGCTGGACCCCAATGGAGGCAATGAAATCTCCATGGCCAATTCCAGAATGAAGAAGTTGAAGAGAAAGGGATGCCATTCTGGATACGGTAAGCGCTCTTTTTTTCTTTCAAATTTTAGTTGTCTTTAAGCTCCCGAAACTTGTTTTCCATGCCTTGACTTGCAGTAATTTCCTGTCGACTATTTGTAAATTTGGAGCATGTATGTTATATATGATGATTGGGTTTGAAATTCTTTTTGTTCTGATAAATTTTGAGGCCAGTTGTAACGTAATTTGAGCAGAGATTTGTTGGAATGTTTCGTGCCCATTCTGTTTGTTAAAATGTCCGAGTGGAAGTTATACTCGAAAATGGTTGATTGCATTTGCGTATGAGGAAACCAGATAAGCCAGTCGGTTCGTTCCCTTGTGGTTGAGGGATTTTGATGTATTGATGTTTTGCACCCTCTCTGTTTTCGTTCCCTTTATGTTTCCCTTCGCATAAATTCGAATTGATGTCATAAGAGGGAGTTTTGTGAGCTTCCATGATTGTTGAGGATGATTGGAATTGAAACCAAATTTCTGGTGCTGCTGATAAAAAAAGGAACTGCAATGTTAACTGATAGCTCAGTTCGTGTATTGATGCTCTATTTATGTTGTTTAAAGAAAGTTTTGTGACACTTGGTTTCCAGTTGTTTGGTCGAAATTGTCAGATGCTTTTGAATAAACGGAAAATTACATTAGATGAAGCAAAGTTAGCTCAATGATTCTGGTTTTCTCCTTTTGGCACATTAAGAATCCTGTCCAGATTATGTTGACTGAATGGATTGAGACTTCTACTAGCTTTGGATTAACAAATTCGTGAGCTTTGCTTTACCATGTAGAATCAACAAAATCTCATATTTTCCAGATTTAGGCACGTTCTTTTGTTGTCTAAGTCTTCGTTGTGCCGCAAGCTTGCTGCCGAACCATTTTGCATGATTTTCTTCCAGATTTTTGCATGATATATTTCTAAGTTTTTTTGCTTGTTTGGATTGTGGAGGTTATTTGCTTTGCTGCTTAGTTCAAAGTTTGGATAAATGAAATGGTTTTAATCAAAGCTGCATAGAATCCGCTTGTGAATTGAAAGTAGCGGTTGCATTTCTTTTGTTGCAGAAAGCTTTCATCAGAAATGCTTTGTTGCAGAGCATTTTTTTTGGGTAAAAAACAAAAAAGCCCCCTGTGGTAAACCTAATACACAGAAAAGCCCTCCATGGTTTCAAAATATACAACACGATTTCTCATACTTTGAACTAAATTGTAAAGGTGACGGAATCCGTTAAAGTTAACGGAAATGGACAAAATGACCAAAATACCCTGATATAATTAAGCAAAAGACAGCTCAAAAAAATCATTTGTTTTATTCTCTAAATAGAGAGAATTGAGGGTTAAGGGGTAGAATAGGTATATTTGATAAAAATTAAGTATAAAATTTTTTTTTTAGGTTCCAATAAGTCATTTCCGTTAAATTTAACGGATTCCGTCACCTTTACAATTTAGTTCAAAGCATGAAGTATCGTGTTGTATAATTTGAAACCATAGGGGGGCTTTTCTGTGTATTAGACTTACCACAGGGGGCTTTTTTATTTTTTACCCTTTTTTTTTTCACGTCACTTTGCATGAAGATTGCATGAAAGAATTTTCAAATTTGTCTCTTAACCCCCTAAGCTTTCCTTTATCCTACTATGGCCCTAAAAACTTTTAATTTCTTTCAATTGGGTCCTTATTTTTATTTGTAAATAGGTCCCTAAATTTTATTTTTCTTTAATTGTGACCCCCGAATCTTTGTGATAATTATAATTTGATCCCTAAAATTTTATTAATTATGTAATTAAGTCCTTGCTTGTTTTAATTTTTTTTAATATAAGTTGTTTACATGATTTAATTGATTCAATTTCATTATTATTTGTTAATTAAAGTAGTGCCTTGACCCTTTCTTTGTTTTTGGAGGGTAAATAAGAGAGTAATTCCATTTCATTAGGACCCCAGTTCAAGGGAGGTACACCCTAATCCCTTATTTCTTATTTTATTTGACTCTACGTGCCCTATGTGACTTTACATGTTTGATTGTACGCTTCTTGAATGTTTTTTATTCATTTCATTTATTTATTTATTTGCTTTGTATATTTATTTTAGTTCGATTTGATTATTTGAAAGGCAATTCAATGCCAAGGTTGTAATAGCTAGGTTATTAATTATTTTATTCCTTTTCCCCCTTATATTGTAGTAGGGCCTCCCTAATGTAATAGATAGGGCTTTCTTTGCTTTATTTGCCCTGTGTGATTTGCATGCCTATGTGCTATGTGTTACCGCTTTCTTAGGACGTGCATCTAGATATCATGCCTATGTGCTATGTGTCTTATGTGATTTATGTGTTTATTTGCTTTACTATGCTTTGTCTGATTTCTTAGACTGTAATAAATGCATGTTATCACACTAGTCCAATGCTAGCTGTGATTCCTTTCCCGTCACGACACTAGTCCAACGCTAGTGAGAAAGTAGAAATATGGGCTAGTCCAACGCTAGACCCTTAGGAGCCCTTCGCGCGTTAGATCATGTTTCTATGATAAAATCACTTTATCTCATGCATATTTTTCACTTTTTAGGGCTTTTATCATTTTTACATGACATTCCCCTTATATGTATAGCCCTTATCCCTAATTTCCCTATATATATACCCCTATGTATGATACATAACATTAGAATTGCATTTCATTTTAGAAATAGGATTAGGGTAGTGCATTTGCTTTATTAGATTAGGGAAAACCCCTTGAGTATGGGATATGGACGAGTTTGGCTTTTTTAGCCTTAGCACGCTCGTATTCCCTCTATTAAAGGGAAAATTGAGTCACGAACATTAGTCCCCCGTGCCCGACATGATGCACTCCTTTAAGACATGTATATTTGTATAATTATTTTTATTTCTTTTCTTTTCCTAGAGTCTCATATTTTCTGCATTATTCGTGACCTCTCTAGAGAATCTGCATTAGGCATCACAATTAATGTGATTGGCATCAATTGAGCTTTGAAGAGAAATTTTGACCTCCCGATACCCTCCTAGGTCTAGGGTTGCATTCATATAGTACGTCCAAATGTGATAAATCTTTTGGTTAAAATAAGAAAATCCTTAACTAAATCACACAAAAAGCCTTGGCTAGGTTGAAAGGGTGTCTCGGATTTTTATCCTTGCCTTCCCTTTCTTCAAATGTGACTCCCGAACCTTTTTTCTTTGATTTACGTAGATTTGGAGTCGTTTAAAAAGGGTTTTTCCATTTTTCTTTAAAATTTCATTTTAGGTGACTTGGTACACCTTAACTCTATACTAAGTGGCGACTCCATTTTTCATTCAATAAACCTTTTTTAAACTATATTTTGGGTCAAATCGTCGCATTTTCATGTCCCATTTAGACCCATGTTTTTCATTTTCTTTTTAAATCAAAAATTCATTTTCCAACCAAAAATTGAATCAAAAGCCATTTTTCTAAACTCGTTTATTCATTTTTCAAAAAATGGGGCGTGACAGAGCTTTATAAACTCATCCTCTCTTTTCTCCTGGATCAAGGGTGGGAGAAATTTTTCATTAAATTCCCGAGTAAAGTTTACCCAAGTCCTAGGAGTTTGTTCCCTTTCCCACCTAACTCGTATAACATTCCACCAAGCTCGAGCAGCTCCCTCAAACTGAAATGTGGCAAAGTTTACTTGCCTCTCTTCCGAACAGTTTAAAATCGTGAATCGATCATCATAACAAGCCAATTTTCTGCAGCTTCAAGATCGAGTCCACCCAAGAATTTAGGAGAAGAAAATTGTTGAAATCATTCTCTAAGGCTCTATCTTCCCCTTCTGCAGGATTTCTAGGGTTTATAGGTTGATTAAGAGGATTTTGACCCTGACGATCCACCAACTGAGCCAACAAGTCAGTCATACGATTAATGGTTGTAGCCACTTGGTCTCCTACTTCAGCCCCTAGTCCCTGATTTTGATTACCTACAGGTTTTCGATCACCCCCTTGTTCTTGGGATTGCTTGGGTCCATGCCCACGGCCTCATCCCCATCCACTCTGGCTACCCTCCATCGGTTATTAACAAATCTAGAGTCGAAATGTAAATGCAAAGGTTAAAATTTCATAGATACATGAGTAAAAGTAAGAATATAAACAAGCCAAAAGTTGTTCAGAGAGAAATTTCCAACAACTTTGAGCTACTATATCTTAGCGCTCAAAACTCCAATTCTTGTTCTATTTGTTGTGTTTTAAACTATGATTGTAACTCTAATTGAGTTTTAGAACTCTCCATTTTTCCTTCGATATCGCTTGATCGTTTTACACTTGATTTCAAAGATGAAAATCAGATTTCCTTGTATTATTAAAACCCCATTTTCGAGCCTCGATTTATGAGTAATTAAGACTCATTTTCATGATATCTTCTTGGATTGTACGTGAGTGCAATCTTTCTTGATAATTGGGGGTTCTAATTGATAGTGTGTAATAGATACCTATTGTTTACTCGGGCACTCAAGGAGACCTTCAAGAGGATCTCACAGGAGACGCCTAGATACACGATTGTGCTTGCTTCCTTATTTTACTTGGTGAGTATCAAGTATGTGAAAAACGTGATACGTGTTAATTGTTATTGGTAATCGAATATTTTGAAAATGCTGAGTCGAGTGTGTACTTTATCGCACTCGTTCTCATTTAAGTGAAGTGTACTTGAATTACTTGACATGAAATGCTTGAATTGCTTGAAGTGACTTGTTAAGTGAATTAAGTGAAATGTTTAAGTGATTTTATGCTATGGCTGCATAAGTCGATTGGAGTGAATCTCCTCGACTCTTAATTGAAATCGTGGGAGATGCCTAATTCTCACTGGCTAACCTTAGACTCGAGCCAGCACGGGCTTGGTCGGGCTCCTTGGTGAACCATGAGAAAACATAAGCTTGACCTATTGAGAGGTCTTGCTTGGCATACTCGAGCAGTATCGCCTCAAACAAACGACAGGCGTGCCCGATACAGGGGTATGTAACGGTGAACAGGGACAAGTTAAGTGAAGTTCTACAGACTATAACCTACCCGATTGACGGAGTGTCAATTCGTGGAGGTTCTTGATCATGCAAGCGGAAAATAGCTCCTGAGAGCTCCTATATCCTTGAATTGTTTCTGTTTACTTTTCTTGCTCGAATTGTCATTTACTTGAATATTATTGTTTTACTTGTTAATTGGGATTGTTACTTGGACAATGTACTTGCATGTGTGTTCTTAGCCTCACGAGCAATCGCTCACCCCGTAGATTTGTTTTCCTTAACAGGTGGATTGGAAGATTATGAAAAGCCGACTAGGTTATGTTTTGATTGGAAATCTTGGTTGTAAATATTTAGTTGACTTTTAATGATTGTATTTTGAGACTTGATGTATCTTTTGAGAACCTGATGTAAGATTTGAGAAATTGATGTACTTCGAACTTGTGGTGTAAAATTTGGATATTTGGTTATGGAAGCGACTTGTATTAATGGTTATGTATTGTTAAGCTTGAATCGATTTGTCTTGAGTCCTGGCGAGAGCTGGGCAGGCGTCCCGGAGATACCCTTTGGTATGCCTTAGGGAGAAGTGGGGGCGTCACAGAGCCTGGTTCGTATGACCTGTGACTTGATAATAAAACCCAGGAAAAATCACAGAAATTTTCCAGGTTTTCGCGTGATCTTTTGTCTGATTGTCTGATGTTTAAATTCAAGGGTTATATGTTAAAAAGTAAAAGAGTATTTGGTAATCCTGTTGTTTGGGTTCTAATTGCGTTTGGCTGAGATTTGTGCATGAGAATCTGCTCGGCTGCAACCAGTTCGATGCTTTCGGCTTGTTGTAGTGATATCGATGAAACTAGAGCTTTGAGTGGCTGAAGTTCTAGTTTGGCAGGTTTTTTTTCCTGTTGGGTCTGTTTGCTGTTTGATGGTGATGCCATTGTATACATTTGCTGCACTTTAAAGTAGCAATGTGCGGTATAACAACTAGTTGCAATATGTAAGTTTGTTGTCGTAGTATTGATGTGCATTCTGGAAAACTTCAGTTGTTTCAACTGAAGTTTGTGAACTTGATCAGTCGATTTTTGTTCTGTATGTGCATTCTTGTTCGATTAGTGTTTGGTAATGAGCAAGCTTGTAATGTTGAAATATTTTTTGCTAGCAAAAGTTTTAACCAGAAAATTTGGAAGAAAACTGGGGTTCTGTTATGCTCTCAGGTCCTACTAACTCAAACCGTTGGAGCTTAATCTAAGTCAAGCTGAATTTGTTTTGATGAAAATGATGTTGTTTGTCTTTGATTTGTGAGTCTAGATTCGTTTAGTGTCGTTCTTCTTTGCTTCAATGAGAAAACCAAAGAGTTGCAGAAAGCTTCAGTTGCATTGCCGAGAGTTTCTTGGAAGCTTTTGCATGCAAAACTTTAAAAAAATGCATTTTGTCCCCTCAAGTTCCCCATAATGCTACTATGGCCCAATTAATTGGATAACTTAATCAATTTTGTCCCCTTAACATGTTGTTTTTTCTTTGGCATGCTTAATTTGATTTTTGGACAGAATATTCATGAGTTTTTGGGATGAAATTTTGAGGTTTAATAGTTTTGAGAAATTTATGATTTTAATTCAGATTTTTAGTGAAATTTTGGGTATTTTGTTGTTTAATTGTAACAAATGGTTTTTTACATTCATTTTTTCGTGAATTTTAGCATTTGGCTTCGATAGGTTTCATCTTAAACCATTCATTTTTATTTGTTTTAATTTAGACCCCTAATATTTGTAATAATAATGATTTGATTCCTTAAAATTCTTTAATTCTTTCGATTGGGTCCTTGTTTGTTTTAGTTTGTCAAATATGGGTTGTTTACTTTTATGAGAATGCTTCGATTGATTCAATTTTGTGTTTATTTCCATTTTTTTGTGATTATTTGTTAATTAAAGTGATGCCTTGACCATTTTATTGTTTTGGAGGGTAAATAAGTAATTTCGTTTCACTAGGTTACCAATCCGAGGGAGGTACACTCTACTCCTTTATTTTGACCCTATGTGCTCCTATGTGATTTTTATGCGTGATATTGCATGCTTTTTGAATATTTTTATTTCATCACATTATTCGTTTTAATTTAGTATATTTATTTTCATTTAATCTTTGATTATTTGAGAGGCAATTAAATGCCAACTTGTAATAGTTAGGTTATTATTTTATTTATTTCATTCCTTCCCTCTTTCCAGATTGTAGTTAGGGCCCCCCAAGTGTAATAGATAGGGCTTTATTAGCTTTATTTGTTTGGTATGTTTTGCATGCTTGTGTGTTATGTGTTACTCGCTTTCTTAGGGCCTTGCATCTAGATATCATGCTTATGTGTTATATATTTATGTGATCTTATGTGTTTACTTGCTTTATTATGTTTACATGACTAATTTAGTTATAATCAATGTGTGACGTCACCACACTAGTCCAACGCTAGTTGTGGCCCCTTTCTCGATTCCGCACTAGTCCAACGCTAGTTGTGGTTCCTCTTTCCAATTTATCACTAGTCCAACGCTAGTGAGAAAATAGAGACATGGGTTAGTCCAACTCTGGACTCTTAGGGACTATCCACATGTTAGATCACGTTTGTGTGATTACACTACATTTTCATGCGTATTTTTCTACTTTCTAGGGTCTTTTATCATGTTTGCATGACATTTTCCTTGTATGCACATCCCTTATCCCATATTTCCCCTATATATATCCCTTATCTCATATTTCCCTCTATATAAACCTATGTGTGAGACATGACATTAGACTTGCATTTCATATAAGAAAAATTAGAGATAGGTTAGTACATTCGCTTGATTTGATTAGGGAAATTACCCCTCGAATATGGAATATGGACGAATTTGGCTTTCTAACCTTAGCACGCTCGTATTCCCTCTATTAAAGGGAACATTGAAGTCACGAGTATTAGCCCCCCACACCCGTTATGATGCATTCCTCTAGGTCATGTATATTTGCATAATTATTCTTTTCTTTTCTTTTCTTCGAGTCTAATATTTTGCACATTCGTGACATCTTCAAATAATTACTTTTGGGCGTCGTAATTAATGCGATTTGCACCAACTAAAATTCGAAGGGACATGTTGATCCTGATACATTAGGTCTAGGATTTGCATTCGCATAGTACGTCCAAATGTGATAAATTCTAAGATTAAAATAAGTAAACCTTTGACTAAATCACGCAACTAGCCTTGGCTAGGTTGAAAGGATGACTCCTGAACACTTCTATCTGATTTTCAAAGATTTTGAGTCGTTTAAAAAGGGTTTTTTCTACTTTTTCATTCAAAATTGATTTTAGGTGACTTGGTACACCTTAACTCAATACCAAGTGGTGACTCCTAATTTTTATTATTAAAAACCTTTTTTAAACTATATTTTGGACCAAAAATCGTCGCACTTTAAGTCCCATTTAGGCCCATTTCTTTATTTCATTCCCTACAACTAAAAAAACTCATTTTCCAATCAAAATTAACCAAAAATTTATTTTTATAAAAAATTTGATTTTTTTTCAAAAATGGGGCACGACAAGAATCTTTAGATATTTGAAAGGAACCTTGAACTATGGTCTTTGGTATCCAAAATATCATGAATTTGGCTTATGTAATTTTTCGGATGCTGATTTTGGTGGATGTAGGATAGATAGAAAAAACACTAGTGGTACATGTCACTTTCTTGGCAATTGCTTAGTGTCATGGTTTAGTAAAAAACAAAATGCTATCTCCTTGTCGATGGCCGAAGCGGAATATATTGCTGACGGTGCATGTTGTACTCAATTGTTGTGGATGAAAAGTACCTTGAATGATTTTGGATTAATGCATGACTGTGTGTCTATGTATTGTGATAATACAAGTGCCATAAATTTGACGAAAAATCTCATTCAACATTCTAGGACAAAGCATGTAGACATAAAGTATCATTTCATTCGTGATTTTGTCCAAAAGGGTGAAATTTGTGTACAATATGTTTGTTCAAAAGATCAAATTGCTTACCTCTGGATTAGTTTATATTTTTGAGAACAAAGTTGGGCATTTTGGAAAAGAATCTCTAAAAATTCTCTGGTCAAGCTTTATCAGACGTCTGATACCAGATGAACGGACGTCTGATAGTATTCTAAGTTATTTTCTAGAAAAATTTTGTATCGAATGGTTCTCTCCATTCGGCCATCCGACACTCAAAAAGAGGCTGTTATAAAGAAGTTTTTCTGTCATTTGCTTCCGAACACACCATCAGTTCGGACGCACCCCTTTCTTCCTCTGTAACTGCAAAAAATTCAAATTCGTGCCCTTTCAAGACAAATGTCTATAAATTGATTTCGCAAATCATCTCACAACTCCTTTGTGAACTAATTGGCATTCACAATCCCTTCTAACTGTCAACCATTCCATCGATTCCAAATCTCATCAGAAACCCTAGTTACTTTAAATTCATCCATTTTAGAAGATTCAACCATTCATTTTAGTCTAAATTGCAATCTTAGTCCATCTCATTCACAGTATCATCACATTCTACAACCAAAACATCCTACATTTCGTCATGGTATGATTGAGAGGTGCCCCTGCTGGTACCGGACGCACCACTAGTGTGAGAACTTGTAAAATCTCTCATATTTTTCTTAAAATTCTCTTTTATTTTATGATAGTTTTACTACTCATTTACTCCCTCAATAGTTGTAATGAATAAGAGATTTAAGAGTTTTAACCTTAGTTTTATAGTTCGGGTAAATTTGGGTTTTTACGTATTTTGGTCGTATGATCACTTGGTGAGGTGTGCGTGCTAGATTTGGTGGTTAAGAGTGAGTTTTATATAAGAAAAAATGTGTTATTAGAAGTGATAATAATAAGTGAGTGAATCATAAATTAAAACCCTAGTAAGTGCGAAATAAGGAAAAACGGCCCAAACCGAAGTGCACCGTTCGCTACCAATTAAGTACACCACTTGAACACCACCTTATTACCTTAATCCTCTTGTTATTATTGCATAAATGTCATCCCTTAATCAGCCAAGAGAGGGCCGAAATTGTTGACCAAGAAAGAGTGGAAAAAAAGAAAAATTTGAGTTTTGATCTTGAGGCGACACTCGGCAACCATCCAAGGTTTGTTTTACCAACCAATTTCCTTCATTTTTATCATCAAATTCACTTCCTTTCCTCCTCATTTCTGCATTTTCTGGCCAAGCTTAAGGGAGAGAAAAATCAAGTGAGAAACTCCAACTTTCACCTTGAGTCATCTTCATTTGAGAGAAATCGCCCAATTCAAACCGATTAAACTTTCATTTTAGTACTTAGGAAGCTTTGGGTGGTAAAAGTTATGGAAGAAAAGGGTGTGGTTCTCACCTACAAGCGCTTTTTGGAAGGTATCATGGCTGTCTTTCCTTTTTCTCTTCCTTAATCTTGTTTAAGTTTGGATAGAAATTCATATTCTTGGCTTATGATGGTTAATTAGTTAGTTTTGAATGATATGTTGAAATGTTTGGCTAGGGTTTGATATTTGCAGTTGTGATTATTATTTTTATCTAGTATATGATGTTGATGGGCTTGGATAGGGACTTGGGGTAGTGATTCAAGACATAAATCTGATTTTCAAGTATTGAATCATCAAATTCTAGAAATTGTAGGCCAATCTGTCCTGTTTCTGACCTGTATATTCGAGTATGATAGAGGCTGAATCAGGCTTAGGGCAAAACATGAAAGTTGTAGAAAATGGAGTTATATATCTTTCTGTAAAATGACTAAAATACCCCTGACTGCAAAATGCACTGTTTCGCGGACAGTTTTCTATTTTCTTTGAGATTTCACATTTTGACCTTGAAAATGCATGATTTGGGGGTTGATGTCTTCATAGGAAATGTAGTTATCTATTTTAACTTCAAAACAGTATAAAGTGTACCCCAATCCGATAAGCGTAGCTTCAGTGGTGATCGAAACACTAAGAGACGTCAAACCTGTAACTTTGGCTCTGTTTTTCACTTTGATCCGTATCAAATCAGCCTTTGGTCAAAACACGAAAATTTTAGTTCTATGTTTCAGCTTTCCCAAGCATATTAAAGCACCTCAATTGGACTTTTGTATCTTGAGTTAATGCCATTTGAATCCAATGCAGGCAACCAGACCGATAATGAAATTCTGGTTCTATAATTTGTAAATTCGACTTGGATGAACTGTGAACTGGGTTGACTTGTGTTCATGAAAGTTGTAACCCTTTGTCTTAGCTGTGAAACACTACCTAGTACACCTTGATCTGATAACCACAACTCTAGTTATGGTCCGAACCGTGCAACCCATTTTCTTACCGTTTTCATTTCCGCGCACACACGCATGCATTTCTTTGCCGTTTTTGCCACTTTGGCCGTTTTAGTTTTTATTTCCATTGTGATGGTTGTTTGACTGATAGTTGAGTATAATCTTCTATCACAAGTAGTGACAACCCGGACGGAGTCGGTGGACCCGTATAAATTGCCTTGATTTACGTGCTAGCAATTTTGGGTGAGTAATTGGGTTTGTTTATCTAATAAACTGTCAAAGTGCTTGTAGACACCAAATTTTTGATTTTTTAATTTTATTGGTCTAATTAATTTAATTTTGCTTTATTTGTTTCAATTCTAGGGTTTTTATTTTATTTTATTTTGTTCTAGTTCATTTTATTTTATTATCTATTTATTTTTGTCTTCATACTAAATTTCAACAAAAAAAGGGAAAAATGAAAAATACAAAAATACAAAATAATGTGTGAAATAGGTGGAAGTTTGCATGCTAGACAAATGGAGAATATGCAATAGGGACAAGTGTCCCTTTGGATATTAGACAACAAGGCACCTAAAGGGTTAAATGGTAGACACTTGGAGGCCTAAGAAAAAAAGGAAAAAAAGAAAAAACAAAAGAAAGGAGAAAAGGGAGGCGGCGGATGGAAAAGAATCTGGGGTCGGCTGGACAAAAGGAGAGTAGAGGTTGGCTGGGAAAAAGGGAGAGCGAGAAGGAGCTGGGGGATCAATGGGGGTTTGAGAAGAGAAAAATTGGAAAGAAACTGGAGAGAGAAAACTAGAAAGAGCTAGAGTTAAAGGGAAAAGGAAGGGGTTTCGTGAGCTGGAGAGGTAAAGAACAATCGAATGACGGCTGAAAAATCTAGAGGAGCAAGGAAAAATGTAGGAGAGATAAACTGAAAGGGGGTCGGCTGGAAGATAGAAAAGGAGATGGGAAGTGGTGATTAGAGGAACCAGAAAAGAAAGAAACGAAAAGCTATGGACGAAGAACTCTTGGGCTGAGGAAAACAGAGAAGGAAAAGGAAGTCCATCGGAGGAAAGGCCCCAAGGAAGCAGCTAGCCACCAAGGCAGCAAGGAAATCAGCTCCGGCAACCTGAGGAGTGAAGAAACCCCATCGTTTCTGTCCAAGAACGGTGGCGCTGAGAGAAATCAGGAAGTACAGAAGAGTACGAGCTGTTGATCCGCAAGCTCCCATTTTAGGGGCTGGTGAGGGAAATTGCTCAGGATTTCAAGACTGATCTCTGCTTCCAAAGCAGTGTTATGGCAGCGTTGCAGGAGGCTGCGGAGGCGTACTTTGCTGGACTGTTTGGGGACACAAATCTGTGTGCCATTCACGCTAAGAGGGTCACTATTATGCCCAAGGATATCCAGTTTGCCTACCTTCCTGCAAATTTTCATTGCGATTCCAACTCTATAAGGCACTGAGGTAACTCTAGTCTTCTCTTTGCTCATTCCAGTTTATGTACAAGGTTGCATCTACAAAAACTAAAGCTTGTTGGACGGTCTGCTTTCATTCTCTCCCTGTTCGTCGTTCGTTTTGGATTTTCTCAATTGATTTCCTCTTGCTTTTCTGGTGTTATTTGCTCTTGGTGTTACAGAGGCTTCAAGAAAATGCTGATTTAAATTCGAAGTCGTGTAGATTGATTAATGTTCTTGGATGATATTGCTTGGAGTTTTGAATGAAGTCAGACTTGATTGTTTACCTCTTCGTGTTGTAGCATGTGTTGCTGGAGTGTGTTTTATGTTGTCTTGGTCACTGCTGTTATTAGCATTTGATAGCAGTTTTTATTTGTCTCCTTGCTTTTATCTTGCCGACGGAGTGCCTTGCCCTTGGATTCTATTTTCCTTTTCGCACAATTGCTAATGCTATAGGATAGAGTGGCTTTCAATGATTTCATTTTAAGTTACTAGACGTTACTCCCATTTTATCATTTTTGTTGTCATATATTCTGTTGGATCTCCGTTAAATCTTCAGTAAGCTTTGCATTAGAGTTGAGCATGTGAATGGTTTGTGTCTTGAGGCATATTAGCTGATAGGGTACGGCATTTGTTTTATCTTGTTTTGATTTGAGTTCACGGATGGTTTATACAGAGAATAAACTGCAAAATTGCAGCAGAAAATAAGAAAGTTTTCGGACTTTCTTTGCATGAAAGATTGCCGGAATTTGCATAACCCCATTTGAAGTCATTGGCCTGTTGAATTGTGGTTGTCTTTGATGTCGCGCCCCACTTTTTGAGATGTGAAAGTAGTGTGTGGGATATGTATGTGAACGTGTGTGAAAATGAAAATAAAAGGCCGTGGGATTGTGAAATACGACGGTTTGGCCAAACAAAGTTCAAAAAGGGTTTTTGAATGGAAAATGGAGTCGCCACTTGGTATAGAGTTAGGGTGTACCAAGTCACCCAAAAATGATTTTTGGAAAGAAAAGCAAACAAACCCTTTTTAAAGAACTTTTAGGTCTACGTAACCAAAGAAAGGGATCGGGGGTCACATTTGATAAGGGAGAAGGCAAAGGCAAAGCCCAAGGCACTCCCTTACCCTAGCCAAAGCTAGTTGCGTGACTTAGCCCTTCTTTTCCCAATTTTTCTACCCAAAGTATGTGTTGCATGTTGGATATGACTAATGGATATGAAAAAAATGCAATCCTAAATCTAAAATGTCTCGTACGAGGTTTTTTGGTCCCAATCACATGAGTTGTGATGGCCAATAAGGAAAACTCTCATAGAGGTCACGGGTAATGCAAATGAAGACCCAAATATGAATGCAAGTGTGAAAATGTAAGAGGAATGCAAAAATAAAATACAATAAAAAATACAAATGTAAGTGCAAGTGTGCAAATGAAAGAAAAGTGTATGTGTGCAAATGTAAGAAAAGTGCATGTGTGCCAATTGAGAAAAATGAAGGTGTATGTGTGCAAGTGGATAAAAATATGGTATAATGGTGGTAAATATATAAGTGCAATTGGGTGCAATTTGTGAGGTAGAAAATAAATAAGTGATAGGGAAAGATGAAAAGTGTGTGAACATGGCATGTGGATCGAGAAAAATATAAGTAGTGAGAGAATATGGATAAAGAAAGTGAGGAAGTGATATGATAAAATGAGAGTGTATGAACCTAGAGGAATGCATCAAGTCGGGTACGGGAATGACTCCTAACTTCACGATTTTAATTTTTCCTTTGATTAGAAGGAAGAACTAGCGTGCTAAGGCTATTTTGTAGCCACACTCGCTCGTTTCCCTTACCGAAAGGGGACTCTCAAGCAAATGTACCCTATAACTAGCATGAGGATGCAAAAACCTAAGATGAAGGGGAAAGGATTGGAGAAGCATGCCAAATGCCAAAAAAAACTAAGAAAAATGTATGAAATGCAGTGAAACATGCAAGTATGTACTAACGAGAGGGGACTGCCTATTGGGTCTAGCATTGGACTAGCCCTTTTCTAAAATTCTCTCACAAGCATTGGACTTGCGAGAACTCGAGGGGAAAGACCATGACCAGTGTTGGACTAGCCACGGTGATGTCACACATTCATTATAAACCAAATAAATCATGTAAAGGCTAATAAAGCAAATAAGCACACAAATCATATATTGCACATAACACATAAGCATGGTATCTAGATGCAAGACCCTAAGAAAGCAAGTAACACGTAGCACGTAAGCATGCAAATCACACTAATGAACCTATTACATTGGCTAACTAAAACAAATGGGGAAGGGGAAAAGTGAATAAAAATGCTCTCCAAGCCCTATCTATTACAAGCCAAGAGGTGTACACATACCCCATAAAAGAATAACTTAATAAAAGCAAAAGTAAATGAAATAAATGAAAGGAATTAAAGAAAGGCAAGGAAAGTAAAGTAGACATGCAATTCTCACTTAGCACGTTGGATCACATAGAGGAGAGACAAAAAAGATAAAAGAAGTTATACCTCCCTCGCGATGCTAATCAAATGAAGGAAAAATAGCTTCAAAACAATAAAAAGGTCAATGTACCACTTTAATTAAGAAAAATTAAAAGAAATGTGCAAAACAAAGCTCACTTGATCATAAAACCCCTAAAGTCATGACTTAAGTGCAATTGAAACAAAGCATAGTAATTAATTGAAACAAACAAGCAATGAAGTTGTAAAATTAAAACTACCAAGGACCAAATTGAGGAGATTATTCAATTGGTTGGGTCATAGCGGCATTAGTTGGAAGCTGTGAGAACCCGTAAATTCCCCTAATATTTTCCTAGGGTTTTTCCCCTTTCATGGCATGTTTTCTGCATTTTCTAGCTTAGGAAAATTTTCTTGGTGAATTTTATGAGTAATTATAGTTTTTAGATGATTTTTCAAGCATTGGAGAGTTTTTGAAAAATTACGGATATATAATGGACGTGGGACCCACTAGTGCGAAAAGTTCGAAAAAATTCGGCCAAGTAGGTTGAGTTTCGGATACTGAATGAAATTTATCGGGTGTTAAGAGATAAGTAGAGTGTGACGCCCCGAAAAAAAAAAAATAGTTTGAGAACCCGGAAATTTTCTAATTTTCTAGGGTTTATTTTTTTAAACGCCCGCCTTTTCTACATTTTCTTGATTAGAAAAATTCCCCAGATAAAGTTTATGAGCAAAGAGAGTTTTAAAATGATTTTTCTAGTATCGGTTAGTTTTTGAGAAATTAAAAGCGTATTTTGGACGTGGGACCCGCAAGTGCGGTAAATGCATTATATTTTTGACAACTTGTTGGACTTTTGTATTAAGTGATATTATTTTACAATGTGTTAAGATATTTGTATTGGAGAGACAAAAAGATAAGTTTTAAACCTAAAGGTGACAAGTGTCACTTTCTTACTCAAGGGTGGACTTTGACCATTTTACTACCTTTACTAATTGATTAAAAACTTGACCCAAAATTCATCTTCTTCATAAGCTCCTTGGCCGAACCTCTTGGAGACAAAAAGAGAGAAAAGCTTCCAATTTCTTCCTTCTATTTCTTGCCCAATCTCACAAACCAACCGTTAAAACCGTGATTTGCTCCATAAAAACCTTTCTCTTGGTGGTATTAAGGTGTGTGGTGAAGTGGTTTGAGAAGCAAAGGTGCTAAGTTGGGTCTTTCCTTGGGTTTGCATGGTAAGTGACTAAGGAAGCTTTCCTTTGATCTTGATAATGTTCAATTAGTGATTGGTGGTGGTTGAATAAGTGATTTTATGGATGATTTCATGATTTTGGTTGAAATTAGTGAAGTTTTATATTTAATTAGGATTTTTCTGTTCTCATATGATTGTTATTATGTGGTTATGTATGATGATTGGAAATGATGTGTAATGATGCTAGAAGGTGGAAAAAGTGGAAGATTGCAAGTAATTTCTGTTTTGGAAGAAATCTGGAAAATTAGGGTTCTTGGTTCTTCATTCTGTCCAAAATTTTTGGTCCCAGATAGAGGCCGAATTGGCCTTAGCTCAAAACATGAAAGTTGTAGGGAATGACATTTTAGAGGTGCCTACAAAATTTCAGGTCATTTGGAGTAGTGTAGAGTGAGATATGTCGATTTTACTGTTGCTGTTCTGGGTTGATCAGAATGTGCGAACTGTGATTGAAATCGTCTGTTTTGACTGGAATTGCTTTGGATTTGGATGTTGGTGTCTTCTGATGAAATGTAGCTTGATGTCTTATCTACCGTATTCCTTTGGAATTTCTGCATTTGGACCTGTATAGACTGAGTTGTACTGATTACAGCATAGTGTGATTTGTAAACCTGCAATTACGGTTCTGGTTTGGTATTTTGCATTTTTGACCTAGTTGTGCTGGGATTTGGACTGAGTTACCTTCTACATTGTTGTAGCCCTGGTTCTTAGCTTCAAAATGGTGGGTCTTACACTCTAATCCGATAATCGTAGTGCGATTTGTGCCATTACCGCAAAATGACGTCAAAACTATTTTTCTGGTTTTGAGCTTAACTTTAATTTCCGGACTTTTTCCTAGCTGGACTTGTACTAGTACTACTTGGAGCTTGCTGAATGGCTATTGGATGAACTTGTTGTTGTGTGTGTACCTTTGGGACTGATTTGAGGAAGTAATGAAGCCATGATGGCTGGAAAAGTTAACAAATTCAGGGGAAGTGCTGTCCGAACTTTGAAGGAACTCGTTTGCATTGAGTTTGTGATTTAAGACTTGGATTTGAGCAAGGCAATGATATTTGATGGATGATTTCTGAGCCATGGAGGTGAGTGACCTCAAACTATTTCTAAAAGTATTTATGAATCGTTTCTTGCATTATTTACTTTTGAACTGTTTCCAAATTTAATGTTGGAACTGTTTTCTTACATATCATGCATGCTTGCATATCAGTGTCTTGTTATTATTGATTTTGCTTTCAATGATTGTTAAAACGAGTTTTCTAGGCGAGTGTGTACTTTATCGCACTCGACCTAAATAAATATGAAATTTTCAATGATTAATGATTAAATGCTACTTGCGCATGAATGTAAGCCTTTTGGGCTGAACTGGCCATTGCCCCTTGTTACCGGTCGTCTCGAGCCAGAAGCGGACTCGGTCGGGCGATTAGGGACCTGGGTGAACGTTTGGTATACTCGAGTATTACCTTTGTAGGTTGGTGGAGGTTGGTGGAAAATAATGAAATGTCAAATGAAGGACAGGAGAACGAATGTATCCTTTGCACGAATGTTACTATCGCTTTCCATTGTACATGTTTCTTGAATTATTGATACTCCATATTTAATGTTTTGTAAATATTGAAATTGTTTCTGGACTTATCATTTGATTTGAATTGATTGGAATTGAACATCATTGAAATGAACTATGGTTAAACCGATTTGATTACTGATTTTACTGGTTACTCGCTGAGCTTCTAGCTCACCCCAAAAATGTTTTATTCCCCTCCACAGGGCTCAAGGCGAAGGAAGGGCTTGTAGTGTTTATTCATGGATTATCTCATGTATGGATTGAACTTGGATTTCCTTTTGTGTAATCATTCATATTGGGATTGTATTGAACGTTTAAGAACGTTTAGACTTGATTGGATGTGTAATAGTCTAGTTTTGGACTTCCTTCTGTATACCGATTGTGATCAAGGATCAGAGTGGCGCTGCGGAAGTGTGGACGCTTCGCTTTTGATATGTAAAGTTTGGGAACCTTTGATGTATATTTGATATATATATATCTTGAAATTCAATTGAGGATTGTAGTGAACGACTGAGTCCCGGCGAGAGCTGGGCAGGCGGACCGCCGAACCCTCTGGTTCGCCTTAGGGGGAGGTGGGGCCGTGACATAGAGGATGAGATGTGATTGATGTGAGAGAGACTTAAAGGATAGAAATGCTTTAAATGTAGTGACAAGTGTCACTTGGTGAATGGTGGCACTTGTAGGACAACTATTCATTTTCTTGACTTTTGACCAATTGCTTAAATATCTCAAAAATCACACAAAATTCATTCTTTTCTTCAACTTCTTGGCCGGCTCTCTCTCTAGGAAACGAAAGAAAACTTCTTCAATTTTCAAGCTTCCATCTAGTGCAAATCATCCAAACCAATTGCTTAAATTTGTTTCTACTCCATAAAATCCCTCCATTTGGTGCTAGTAAGTGATTTTGTGGAAGTGTTCAAGGAAGCTAAGGTGTCCTACAACTCTCCCTCTCTTGTGTTCTAGGTAAGTGGTGATTGAACTTCCTCCTACACCTAATGAAGCTTAAGTTGTGCTTAGTGGTAGCTAAAGTGCTGAAATTTGTGGTTTATTTCTTGGTTTGAGATGAATTGGTGAAGTTTTCAATTTATTGATGAATTTTCTGGTTTCATATGAATGTGATGTTGTGGCTATCCTTGATGATGGGAATTGATGTTTAATGACTCTAGTAGGTGTATATGATAGATAATTGTAACCAATTTTGGATTTGGAAGGAATTTGAGAAAGTTAGGGTTTTATATCCCCAATTCTGGCCGGTTTTATATCTCATGGTTAGAGGCCGAATTGGCCTTTGCTTAAAACATGAAAGTTGTAGGTATTGATGTGTTTGAGGTGCCTGTAAAATTTCAGGTCATTTGGAGTTGTGTAGAGTGAGAAAAGTCGATTTTACTGTTGCTGTTCTGGGTTCTTCAGGATGGCCGAACTGCGCCTGTAATTGGCTGTTTTGACTGGAATTGCTTTGGATTTGGTTGTTGAGGTCTTCTGATGAAATGTAGCTTGATGTCTTAGCTACATATGCCTTTGGAATCAATGAATTTGGACTTGTATAGACTAAGTTGGACTAATTACAGCATAGTGTAATTTGTAAACCTGCAATTAAGGTTCTGGTTTGGTATTTGGCATATTTGACTTAGTTGTGCTGGGATTTGGACTGAGTGACCTTCTACATTGTTATAGCCCTGGTTCTTAGCTTCGAAATGGTGGGTCTTACACCCTAATCTGATAATCGTAGTGCAATTTGTGCCATTACCGCAAAATGAGGACAAAACTGTTTTTTTTGTTAGGGCCACATTAGTTGCATTTCCGTAATTTCTGGTTGCCTATGATGCTTATACATGCTTATGAAACCCTATTGGGGTTGTAATTGGCATTGTTTTACGACTCGTTATCGAGTCTCATTGTACTTGTTTGCGTGTTCTAGGGCGTGACGTTAGTGCACGACGTACTTTGGACGACGGTGCATGAAACATCACCTACTTGAGTTGTGAGTATACTACTCACTTGAATGTTACAATGTGGCTTTGCTATATGTGATTTTGATGCCTTGAAGGCTTATTTGGCTATTGGAATTGATTGAGGTGAGGGTGTACTTGACCGCCCTCACCCCTTGTGATACCGTTAATGACTGTTTACCGCTTCACTGATATACTGCACTTGCTATATGAGATATTGAATTCACTTCATGAAAAACTGATTTGGTGTCGTTTGGAAGAGTATCCAACGGCCTTACTGTACTACTGAGCTCAACCCCGTTGGTAGTCAATTGAATCGAGCCGGCGAGGGCTTGGTCGTGAAAATTGACATGCCACGGGGACTGTACTGGGGAATCTTGTAGTAATGAGACTCTTGATTCCGGTAAACTCGAGTATTACCAAAAGCTACTGATTGGAGTACGGGCCCGGTTGGGGTATGTTTGGTGGAAGGGATGGGAGTGAAGTGGGTTCTACGGTTGGTACTCATAAACGTTGACAGAGAGTCAATGAGATTGGATCAAGAATGTACACGTGGAAATGGGCTCTTGAGAGCCGTCCGTATCCTTTTACCGACTTGTTTTATTCTTTCATTGTGTACTTGAAATGAAAGGTTATGGTATATGCTCTTTGTGCTTATGTGGTAGTAACTCACTGGGCTTAAGCTCATTCCGTTCTATTTGTTTTCCTTACAGAAAATGACCACTTTTGGAAAAGGTTGTGTAAGTTGGTTGTCAAGTTGAGCTCATGTAAATGTCTTTTGAATAGCTCTTTGAATGAAACCCTAATGTATATTGGGTTCAATTTCTTTTGATTGGCAAACCGAACATGTATATCCATGATGAATCGTTTTGATATGCCGCTTTGGCTTTTGGCTTGTAAATGTTACATTTCAATGTTTGGTTGACATTTGGTTGGATTTCGGATTAACTCGTATTTCAAACGGCAAAAGAAAAATTTGGCTACTCTCGGCCTAGTATCCGGATTCTGACGTGGACAGTACTGTTCATCATCGGCTTCGATTTTTTTTCATTTTTTTTATTTTGTGATTTTGACTTGTTTTTTTAGATCGACGTGAACTGATCCGTAGTCCTGGCGAGAGCTGGGCAGGCAGCCCACTAACCCCTTTGGTTCGCCTCAGGGGAAGGTGGGGCTGTTACAGAAGCCAAGGGGTCAAAGTGCAATTCTTAGAAGACTTTCCATGCAAAATTCATGCAAAAGCTACGAAGATGGCTTCTGCAATATACTTGGACAAGCTGATAAAGCCCCTGAGCAACGAAACAAGCTGCGACTTCCATTTCTTTTGCGGATTTCAGCCTTTAAAGACAATTTTGAACAAAACCTTTTCAAGCAAACATCGAAAAGCTCCAATCTAAAGAATGAATCCATTGGAACTTGACATCTAACTTACAAAAGGAAACTTAGGATAGGATCATGAAGCTGCTGGAACTTTCTCCTTTCTGGGTTTCATATCATTACAATATGCGGCATTCACCAACCCAAAACATCACTAACAAACATCAAATTCCACAAGGTACCACTTCCAATCATTCAACCCATTCAAATATCACGCCTTTATTACAAGACTAAAACAGAAAGTCTGGATTGGTGACTGCCAGGGACGCAAGAAAAATAGCAAAAGAAAGAAAGGAAGCACAACCAGCAATCAAAGCATGATAAAACCCATTCCAGAAAACCATGATAAAAACACTGGATCGAACATGCAAACAAACAACTCATTCAAAGCTCATTCCAAGTTTTCTCATTCAACCAAAACCCATTGTCGCTATGTGACTCAAATCAAATCAAATCCGAATGCAATAACTTAACCTCACCTCATAATTCGATTATCTATTTCCAACATATACCATGATGTCACTGGATAGGAAAAATGCAGCAAAGATGAAAACAAACTTGGGACAAACGCGCGTACGATATATCAACTGAACCACGAGTCACAGACCTCAATCAAACTAAAAGCTCCAGCAATCGAAACCAGAAAATATCGAACAAGCAAAACGATTCAGAATGGGAACATGCCAGCAAATTCTCCTGATCTTTATTACTTATTTCGGCCGCATCAAAGGATCACCGAGACTTGTATCGGATGACCGAAGAGAAAACATCAAGCAGATAACCAATCACAACCACCAAATGCGACAGAAAAATGAACGTTGTCATTGAATGACATCAAACAGCGAAAACAACCCAAAACCCATGTCTAGCTAGCTGGAATCTTCATGAAAGCCATGTAAAATGAGCGAAAGAAGGGGCCAAAGTTACCTGAGGATGATTACGTGGTTAGTTGAGAGTGGAAAATGCCAGGAAGCGCTGCTGATTCCAAAAATGAAATTGCGGATGTCGCCGCCGCAGAACTTCGCGCTGATGAAGCCGTCACTTGGGCTCTTGATTGAGCTGTCTTCCCGTGATCTTTTCCCAGAGATTTGTGAACGAGATTTCCTCTATGGCCTCCCAAGAGTGTGCAGAAATCAAAAGATCCTTCAGAAGGCTAGAATCAAAACAGGAATCTGGTCCTAAAGTAGGTTAGTTCATCATCCGGGCTAAACTTTTGCAGAAGGAATTCCTACAATTTTCCTTCCGTCATTACCCGAAGCTTTCTTCTTCTGGTTTCCGTTTTTGTTTCTTATCCGTAGCCTCTATTCCCTATTAGCTCTTTCTACTCAGATTTACTAGCCGTCGGCTTGCTATCTCCTTTCTCCCTTGGCCACCTAGATTTCCTTTCTCTGTTTCTCGTTTCTTCTTAGCTGAAAACCTCTGGCCCTCCTTCATGTTTTTCTATCCAAAGCTTTTCCTTCCTTGCTCTGTTTTTTCACGCCCAAACCTTCTCCTCGAAGCTGCCTTTTTTCCTCCCAGCCGGCCATCTCCAGCCCGTTACTCCTAGCTCTCTCTACGGGTGGTTCTCTCCTCTCAGGCTCTCCTCGGTTCCTTTCCTAATACCCTAGCTGCCAACTCTACTCTCCTCTCTCCACTTCCAGCCGTCACCTGCAGATTCCCCCCTTGCTCGCTCAAGCCTCTTCTCAACCTCTCTTCCTCTCGGCCTTTTCTTTTTCTTTCGGCCGAAGCCCTTCCAAAACTTCAAGGTTTTTCTCTCTTCCTCTCGGTTTTCTTTTTCCTCCAGCCGCCAAGAGGTTCCCCTCCCAAAGCCTGCGTTTTCTGTTCTATTTATACCAAAGACACCCTCTCAAACCCTCAACAGCAAGGGTGGGGATGAAGCTGCATTTCTTATGGCCTTTTTTGAGCCGTCTGATAATGATTTTTCCTGGAATATTCCCAAGAGGCCGCTGCAATTTTTTCCTGTCCTTTTTCCGTCTCATGCTTCTGTTTGTTTGTTGGATTTTTTTTTAATTTAGTATGAAGACAAAAATAAATAGATAATAAAATAAAATAAAACCCTAGAATTGCAACAAATAAAGCAAAATTAAATTAACTAAACCAATAAAGTTAAAAAATCAAAAATTTGGTGTCTACATTTGATTTAATGTTGAGGTTTTGATCGATTGGCTGAGTTTTTAGTTACGTTAGGATTGCGTCTGAGAAGTCCAGCATGTTGCAGATGGAAGGAGCCAGCAAAACACAAAGAAAGTGTCATTGCATGCATGCATAAAAAAAAAAAGCTTTCAAAACCCTCAAGTCTCCCTTTGTTCCTTTATGGCCCAGAAACTTTGGAAAATTAATCAATTTGACCCCTTTAACATGTTTTTTTCCCTTGGTTTGCTTTCATGTGATTATTGAACAGAACATGCATGAGTTTTCGGGATGAAATTTTGAGGTTTCATTAGCTTTTTAAGAGATTTATGACTTTAATTTGGATTTTTAGCGAAATTTTGGGATTCTTTGTTGTTTAATCCTAGCAAATTGGTTTTCATTTGTTTCTATGTGATTTTTATCATTTGATTGGGGGTCTCACCTTAGGTCCTTAATTTTATTTTATTCCCTATAGACTCTTAATTTTTATAGTAATAATAAATTGACCCCTTGAATCTTCTTTAATTCTTTAAACGGATCCTTGTTTGTTTTAATTGGATGAATAGGGGTTGTTTAACTTGTTTGAATGCTTTGTTTCATTATTCAATTTCATATTTATTTTATTCCTTGAGATTTTGTTAATTAAAGTGGTACCTTGACCTTTTTATTGTTTTGAAGCTAATTTTTCCTTCATTTGATTGCCAACTCAAGGGAGGTACACGCTATTCCTTATTTCTTACTTTATTGGACCTTACGTGCCCTATGTGACTTTACGTGATTAATTACATGCCTCTTGAATGTTTATTTATTTATTTCACTTATTTATTTATTTGCTTTATTTGGCTTTAGTTTTGTATATTTATTTTAGTTCAATTTTGATCATTTAAAAGGCATTTAAATGCCAAGTTGTAATAGTTAGGTTTATTTTATTTATTTTCATTTCCCCCCCTTAGATTGTAGTAGGGTCTCCCCAAGTGTAATAGTTAGGGGTTTATTTGATCCATTTTGCTTTGTGTGTGATTTGCATGCCTATGTGCTATGTATTACCGCTTTCTTAGGGTCTTGCATCTAGATATCATGCTCATGTGTTATGTGCTATATGTGGTTTATGTGTTTACATGCTTTTATTAGGTCTTACATGATTTATTTGATTGTGACCGATGTGTGACGTCACCACACTAGTCCAACGCTAGTTGTGGTCAATTTCTCGAATCCACACTAGTCCAACGCTAGTTGTGGCCCTTTGTTCCAATTTTTCTCGCTAGTCCAATGCTAGTGGAAAATTGTAGACATGAGCTAGTCCAACGCTAGACCCTTAGAGCCCCTTCGCGCGATAGATCATGATTGTGTGATAAAATCACTTCATCTCATGCATATTTTTCCATTTTTTAGGATCTTTATCATTTTCACATAATATTTCCCCTAATAAAATATCCCTTACCCCTGTATATATATTACATTTAGATTTGCATCTCATTTAGGAAATTAGGGGGTAGATTAGTGCATTTTGCCTAATTAGACTAGAGATAACCCTTGGATATGGGATATGGACGAGTTTGGCTTTTCTAGCCTTAGCACTCTCGTATTCCCTCTATTAAAAGGGAAAATTGAGTCACGAACATTAGTCCCCCGTACCCGACATGATGCACTCCATTAGGACATGTATATTTCTATAATTATTTTACCCCTTTTCTTTTCTTGGAGTCTCATATTTTGCATTATTCGTGACCTCTCCAAAGAATCTTTATTGGGCATCACAATTAATGTGATTGGCACCATTCAAGCTTTTGAAGAGAAATTTTGCCCCCCGATGCCCCCCTAGGTCTAGGGTTTGCATTCATATAGTACATCCAAATGTGATAAATCTTTAGGTTAAAACAAGAAAATCTTTGACTAAATCACGCAACTAGCCTTGTCTAGGTCGAAAGGGTGCCTCGAATTTTTGTCCTTTCCTTCCCTTTCTTCAAATGTGACTCCCGAATCTTTTTTCTCTGATTTTCGTAGACTTTGGAGTCGTTTAAAAAGGGTTTTACATGATTTCATCAAAATTCATTTTTAGGTGACTTGGTACACCTTAACTCAATACCAAGTGGCGACTCCGATTTTCTATTCAAAAACCCTTTTTAAACATTATTTTGGGCCCAAATCGTGGCATTACAAGTCCCATTTAGGCCCATTTTTCTTTTTAAATCAAAGATTCATTTTTCAAATAAAAAATTCACTTTTTAAACCGTTTATTTATTTTTCTCAAAAATGGGGCGCGACAGTGCTTTGTATATGTTAATGGATACTTAGGTAAGGGTGTACTTTATCTCACTCGACCTAAGTCCATTCTCTGTTCTTGATTAAATATGTGAAGATACATGCCTTGTGTTGAATTGAACCCCTTGTGCTGTTGGCGTGATTACTTGACTTGAGTATATTGATGAGTACTTTGTTGAGAGATATCCTTTGTTGAGAGATTGGATATCTCAGGGTTTGGTTCCAGTCCGGTTCCAAGGGTAGACGGACTATTCGAGCCGGTCGGAGTTTGGTCGAAGTTAGTCCTATGCTAACCTTGAGATTTTGTTTTTTGTTAAAACAAAGTGATTTTCCTTTTGCTCGAGCTGCTATGTGATGTTGACTGGCCAGCGGGAGTTGATAAGGTGAATGGGAAAAGTATGTGGAGTCTACGGACTATGAGTATTTTGGTTGACGGAGTGTCAACAGGCGGTCAAGTTCGGGGAATTGAACTGGTTTTGAAGCCACTTGTATCCTACCGTTGTGATGTTACATTTCTGTTTATTGATGTAAAATATCTTGGTCTACATGTTTATTTGGATGTAATTTTACGTTTTGACCCCCGATTATTCACTAAGCATATAGCTTATCTCATTCCATTTGTTTTCCTTAGCAGGGGCCGACGCGGGGATCGCTCGGGAAGGTGTATAGTATAGGTGACTTTTGGTTTATAGAATAGTTAATTTTGCCCTAGTACTTGTTATAAATTGACCAGTAAGATGTATATACTTATTGTGGTGGTTATAGTTAGTAGTTTCTCTAGGGTTTACTTTCTGGTACTAGTGGTGTGTATGGTTTGATGTAATAGTTTACACAACTTTTGAAGATGTAATAGTGTAAATAGAACTTTCTTTTAGCGTGAAATCTATTTTCTCATTTTTGGTATCGAGTCCTAGCGTGAGCTAGGCAGACGATCTACTAAACCCTTTGGTATGCCTCTAGGTACGGTGGGATCGTCAAAGGTGGTATCAGAGCGCCTAGGTTAGAGGATTTGGGCAGTTGGAAAATATGCTATAGGACACATAAGTATTCGATTGCCTTTAAACTGAATCGTATCTATTAAGATAAAATGTCGGAGAACTAATTAAGTGATGTTTTGTTGTGTAGGTATGGAGCCTGGTGGACCTAGCGATACTGGTGGACCAAGCGATACTGGTGGACCTAGCGGTACTGGAGGAAGATCTAAGAGTGTAGGTGGACCGGTGAACCAGGTGGTGTGCCGACGAGTTCTTAGATATCAGAGGAGGGTCGGGGAACTCGATATTTTGTATTCTCCTTTCGGAAGAATCGACCGTGTGAGTGTCGACGTACGTATGGATACCCTGACGAGATTGTTATGGCTATCGATGACAAGCGTCGTCGCCTAGGTAAGGCGGTTGACACTCTGAGGGCGCAGTTGGAGGTGGCCAGAGGAGTAGGCCATGGACAGGCCATGTGCCTGCTTGACCTCGAGACGGGGTTACAAGTTGAGGAGGAGCGGATGTGTACTTTCGATCGTCAACTTGAGGAGACCCACCGCCACCTCTTCGCTTTGAAGGACCAGATGAGAGAGAGAGCCTGGGGTATTATGCGAGACTGTGAGGTTCTCTAGGATGTGGCTGTAGAGGCGCCACCTAGGGCTAGCGGCGTGGGCCGATGCATGCGATAGATTTTATGGGCTCTGTAGGGGATTTTCGCTAGGGCCGTTACTCTGACTTGTTTTGTTGACTCTTTTTGGAGCCAGTGTGCTCATGAACTAACATGTTTTATATTGGTTGGATGTTGGCTGTTATGTGGACTATGTACATATTTTTGGCATGAATTGTATATATATGTATATAGTTTAGTGTATGATATTTTGATATTTTCGTTATTTTGTGCATTTTATAAATTTCAATGTTTTGAACTCGTACCATATTTTGTTCCAATAATAGAAATTATAAAACAATCAAATGGAAACCCGTGGTCGAGGTGGGGGTAGAGGACGAGGACAAGGAACCAAATGGGTAACCAATGAAAATGCGAATAGACAAGTCGAGACCCAAGTAGCTACAGCCATACAGCAAATGGCTGATTTGTTAGAACAAATGGTCAACCAACAGGGTCAAGGCCGGGTACAACATCCCGAAAATCATGAGGGAGAGGATCGTGCCTTAAAACGGTTCCAGAAGTTTCTACTGCCAAAATTTTTGGGTGGACCTAACCCTAACATAGCGGAGAGTTGGTTGGATCGAATGTTAGATATTTCGCTGCATTAGGATACTCGGAGGAATGGCAGATAGCTTTCACTATTTTTCAATTTGAGGGGGCGGCTCGTGTCTAGTGGAATATGATTCGAGCCAAATGGGATAGAGAGCAGACCCCATGGGCATGGGTTAATTTCACTCGTGAGTTTAATGAGAAGCACTTACCGCCACTTGTTCAAGAAAGGCGGGAGGATGAGTCTATACGATTGCGTCAAGGAACTATGAGTGTGGCGGAGTACGAGACGCAGTTTACCAAACTCTCTCGTTTTGCTCCGGATTTAGCACTGACAGACCAAAAGAGAATTCATCGATTTATCCAGGGCTTGAATGTGGAGATTGAAGAGGCACTAGCGGCTGCTCAATTGGAGACATATAGTCAAGCAATTGAAAAAGCACAAAGAATTGAAAATATTAAGAGTCAAGCAAAGGCTTTTTATGATAGGAAAAGAAGACAACCCGACATAAGCAGTTATATTGATGGACAGAGCTCAAGGAGTGACCCACCATCTAAGATGAGCCGAGAAGTCGGTGGTCCACTGTGACAGCCCCACCTTCCCCTAAGGCGAACCAAAGGGGTTAGCGGACTGCCTGCCCAGCTCTCGCCAGGACTACGGTACAATTACACGCGTTCGAATACGTTCCGGGAAAACAAAAGTGCGCTCGGACAAGCCATAAGTATCAAAATAGCAAAATAAAAATAAAAAAAATGGAAAACGGAATAGTGGCCTGGATAGAAGAATCCCAACATCAATTTAACATATACACATTGAAATCCAACATTTACAACCATAGTGGCATGCCACAGACTTCATTAAGGAAGTACATATTCAGTTTGCCTATCAAAAGGAAATGAACCCGTTACACATTAAGGCTTCATTTCAAGAGCTATACAAAAGACATTTACAAGCTCAACTTGGCAAGTGACTATCCAATCCATTCTCAAAAGTAATTATATCCCTGTAAGGAAAACAAATAACACGGAATGAGCTAAAGCCCAGTGGTATATTACTACATAAGCAACCAAAGTCACATAAGGATGAACTTTCATTTAAAGTGCACAAATAAGCAGTAAAACAAAACGGAAAAGGATACGGTCGGCTCTCAAGAGCCCATTTCCACGCTTGCAATCTTGATCCAACCTCATTGACCCTCCGTCAATGAAAAGTAACCATCCGTAGACATCACTTACATCCAACCGTCCAACTATCATACCCCAACCGGGCCCGCACTCCATTCAGTCATTTTGGTAATACTCGAGTATACCGGAACCAAAGGTCTCATTACCACAAGATTCCACAGTACAGTCCCCGTGGCATGACAATTTTCACGACCAAGCCCTCGCCGGCTCGTTCCAATTGACTACCAAACGGGGTTGAGCTCAGTGATACAGTAAAGCCATTGGACATTCGCCCAAATGATACCAAATCAGTTTCCATGAATGGAATTCAGTATTTCATATATCAAGTGCAGTAATTCAGTAATGCAAGCACTAGCCATGCATGGAATCACAAGGGGTGAGGGCGGTCAAGTACACCCTCACCTCAATCATTTCCAATAACCAATTAAGCCGTCAAGGCATCAATACACATAGCACAAAGCCACATTATAACAAGTAAGTGAGTAGTATACTCACCAAGCAAGAAAGTGGTATTTCATGCACCACGATCACCAAGACGTCGTGAGCTATCGTCACGCCCTAGAGCATGTAAACAAATACCATAAGACTCGATAACGAGTCATAAAGTCAAACCAATTATCGCCCAATAGGGTTTCATGCATGGAAATTCAAGTGTTAAATACTTAACCTTTACTCAAGTCGAGAATATAGTTTTCTAAATCTCGAGTAAAAATTCGGGCAGCATGCCCTTTGTGTTTACCAAATTTTCCAGCCATAAGGCTTCATTATTTTTCTTCAATCACAACCCAACAACACACATATAAGCATTTCATGTCAAGAGCCGTTCCATAGGCTCACAATATCATAAAACAAGAAACCATACCGAGCCATAAACAACACCAATTCACAACCCCAATAGGGTTTTATAAACATATACAAGCATGAAAGCAAACCAGAAATTAAGAAAGGGCTTTAACCTAAGCCTTGATAAGAAAACCGGATTTGATCTCATAATGCGGTAATGGCACAACTCTCACTACAAATGTCGGATGGGGGTGTAAGACCCACCATTTCGAAGCCAAGAAACAGAGCTACAACAATGTAGAAGGCCTCTCAGTCCAAATCCTAGCACAACTAGGTCAAAAGTGCCCAATACCAAACCAGAATTACCAAAACAGGTTTGCAAAACACACAAAACTGTAATACGTCAATCTCAGCCTACACAGGTCCAAATGCCGAAATTCCAAAGGCATAAGTTAGCTAAGACATCCAGATACATTTCCTCAGAAGACACCAACTTCAAAAGCCAAACCAATTCCAGTCAAAACAGGCAATTACTATCGCAGTTCGGACATTCTGTGCACCAAAAACAGCAACAGTAAAACGGCATAACTCACTCTACACTAGTCCAATTGCCCTGAAATTTTGCAGGCACACTAAACTCATCAATACCTACAACTTTCATGTTTTGAGACAAAGTCCAATTCGGCCTCTAGCTATGACCTAAAATTTCGGGCAGATTAGGGGTTCATGAACCCTAACTTTTCACAATTCCATTCAAATCCAAAATTGATTGCATTTCACAACAATTCACACCTACTAAAGCCAAAGCCCCTTATTACCAACCATCATACTAGTCCACAACATCAAAATCATATGAAACCAGAAAATTCATCATAAAATGGAAAACTTCACCAAATCAAGCCAAACCAAGAAATAAATCATATATTCCAACACTCAAGCCACTTCTAAGCATACTATAACCATCATTAGGTGTAGTAGGGGGGTTCAAGCATCACTTACCAAGTAACAAGAGAGAGAGGGATGATGGCCACCTTAGAGCTTCAAACAAACTTCACTAGAGCACTCACTATCACCAAAAGAAAAGATTTTATGGAATGAAATCAAACCTAAACTCTTGTTTGTGGAAGATTGAGTGATATGGAAGCTTGAAAGTTGGGAAAATTTCTTCTTCTTTGAGAGAGAGAGGGCCGGCCAACACAAGGAAGAAAATGGTGAATTTTTGTGTTTTTTTGAAGTATTTAACACTTAGTCAAAAATAGTCAAAAGGATGAATAGTGTTTCTTAAGTCAAACCCAATGGTAGAGTGACACTTGTCACACTCATTTAATGCCCTCTTATCTTTCTTTTCTCTCTCACATCAATCACTTCACACACACTACTTATCTCTTAACACCCGATAAAATTTTCACAGTATCCGAAACTTAACCTTATTGGCCGAATTTTTCCGAACTGTTCGCCCTAGTGGGTCCCACGTCCACTATTTACTCTTAATTTTCTAAAAATGCACCAATACTAGAAAAATCATCTTAAAACTATAATTGCTCATAAAATCCCCAGAAAAAATATTTCTAAACCAGAAAATGCAAAAATTATGCACTTAAGGGGTAATAAACCCTAGAAAAATATTAGGGTTTTACGGGTTCTCACATCCACGATCAGCAGGGATCCCGAATCAAGGAAATTTTGAGAAAGGTCAGGTAGGGAGAGAGACCTAGAGGGGTACCTCACGTGGAGGTCTGACATCAGGACCCATAATGACATGTAGGTTTTGTCGGGCTGCTAACCACATGAAAGATAATTGTTAGAAAAAAAGGCAAGCTCGAAAATGCAATAGATGTGGTAGTGCTGAGCACCTAATTGCTCAGTACCCTCACCTGTCAAAAGAAGGAAATTTGCCAAAGGCAGAAGGGAACACTTCTAAACCGACCAATGCAGCGGGTCATCGACCGAAAGTGCCGACAAGGACCTATGCAATGGGACATCAAGAGGTGACTAACCCATTGGCAGTGATCGAAGGTACAACGGAATTGTTATGTTGTTAAGATCCTATAGAATTCGATCTACGAGACATTTAAAGTTCATTGAAAATACGTAAAGACCATTGGGACTTTGAGATAAAGATTACATGGTTGGTTCTTGGATTGGAATACATAGAATGACAAATTTCTTGAGGTAATCTTTACTATTAATGATAAACTCGTTAATGAGGTATTAGTGTATTCCAACCCTTAGCTCGTGACAAGGTTAAGAATGCACGATTTACGTGATATCAAGTATGGAATAGGTTTTTCAACAAGGAAGAGCAGAATGCCGAAGAGATATCGGGAATGTTTGAAATAAAGGTATGAATTTCGAGGTCGAAATTCTCTTAAGGGGGAAAGAGTGTGAGGACTTGTAAAATCCCTCATATTTTTCTTAAAATTTCCTTTTATTTTGACTCAATTATTTTATGATAGTTTTACTACTCATTTGCTCCCACAATAGTTGTAATGAATAAGAGATTTAAGAGTTTTATCCTTAGTTTTATAGTTCGGATAAATTAGGATTTTAACGTATTTTGGCCGTGTGATCACTTGGTGAGGTGTGTATACTAGATTTGGTGGTTAAGAGTGAGTTTTATATAAGAAAAAATGTGTGATTAGAAGTGATAATAATAAGTGAGTGAATCATAAGTTAAAACTCTAGTAAGTGCAAAATAAGGAAAAATGGCCCGAATCGACGTGCACCGTTCACTATCGATTGTGTGAGACCCGAAAATTTTCTAATTTTCTAGGCTTTATTTTATTTAATTGCATGCTTTTCTACATTTTCTTTATTAGAAAAATTTTCTGGATAATTTTTATGAGTAAATATAGTTTTTAAATTATTTTTCTAGTAGCAGTTATTTTTGAGAAATTAAGAGTGTATACCGGATGTGGGACCCGCTAGTGCAGTAAGTGCGGTAAAATTCGGCCAATTAGGTTAAGTTTTGTATACCGGGAGTAATTTACTAGGTGCTAAGAGATAATTAGAGGTTACCTAGATAGATTAGTATTGGAGAGATAAGAGGATAAGTTTAAGCTTAAAAGGTGACAAGTGTCACCATCCTATTCAATCTTGGACTTTGACCATTTAACTTTACCTTTACCATATATCAAAATTGACCCAAAAATCATTCTTATTTCAAGCTTCTTTGGCCGGCTCTCTGTAGGAAGAAAAGAAAAGAAACCTTCAACTCTTTTGCTCTCAATCTTGCTCAATCTTGCAATCCAACCGATTAATCTTGAGATTACTCCATAAAAACCCTTAGCTAGGTAGGTTTGAGGAAGTTGGTGGAGTTGTTTGGGAAGCAAGAGACCTAAGCTACAACCTTTTGGGAGGTATCAAGGTATGATGTGTAAAGATTCCTTGTTTGGATCCAATAATGGCTAATTCATGACTTATGGTGGCTAGTTATGTGATTTTGTGGGTTATTTCATGACTTTTGGTAGAGATTGTGGAATTTTTATATTTATTCATAATTTTTCTGTTTTATATGTTTAATGTTGGTTGGCCATGGATGATGGCTTGTTTTGGTCTAGAATGAAGCTTTGGTGCTTTTACTGTAGCTATTTGCGAAAAATTTTCGCTTTGTACGGAAAATTTCAGATTTAGGGTTTTGAATTGGGGTTTTTCTAGGGTTGCTATAGAACTCTTGAATTGGCTTTATTTAAAGGGTATTGTGACCCTAATAAGTTGTATTGAGTAGCTTATGTCTTGCTATGGTAATTGTGGTTGTACATGAGAAATATAAGTAATTGATTGTAGGATGGAAAGTTACAATTTTAAGGGGAAATGCTGTCCAAATTGTGGGTTCTTAGGTTTTATTGGATTTGGGTTGTTTTAGGGGTAATTAGAGACCTTAAGGTGGTCTAAACCCTTAACACCGAGTGTTCCTTATTTTGTTTGCAAGTTCTTTTGGTTGTACATTAATGATGTGTGGTTCGGATTTATGACTCGTAATTGAGTCTCATTGTATTTGCCTGAATATTTTAGGGCGTGACGTGGACTCAAGACGCTCATCGGGTGGAAATTTGTGAAACTCCCTTTTGTTTGATTGGTAGGTGTATTACTCACATACTTGTTACTTCATGGCCTCGCTATACTTGAAATCTATGGCTTGAATGCTTGTGTGTACTGATGAGTTTGGTTGAGTTAAGGGTGTACTTTATCACTCTTACACTCAATGGCTTATGTGACTGGCTAATGTGACTGTTACTGTATCAACTGAATGTCTTTGAACGTACTTGAATTAGTGTCGTTTGGACGTGTATCCAACGACTCTTACTGTTTACTCTGAGCTCAACCCCATTGGCGGTCGATTGACTCGAGCCAGCAAGGGCATGGTCAAGGAGATTGATAAGCCGTAGGGACTGTTTCTATGGAATCATTGGGTATGGACCCTTGATTCCGGTATACTCGAGTATTACCATTGTAAACTGAATGGAGTTTGGGCCCGGTAGGGGTATGTGAGATGGATGGAAATTGGAGAAAGTGGGCTCTACGGTATTGGTTACTTCCTTAAGCGTTGGCGGAGGGTCAATGGGGCGAGATCAAGTACGGCAAGCGAGGAAAAGAGCTCTTGAGAGCCGTCCGTATCCTTTTATTGAATTTAAATGTGATGTTAGTTCAGATTACTTGTTGAATGTTTAGACTGAGCAACTTTGTGCTTATGTGAACTTTACTGATCTGCATGAGTGTACCTCATTGGGCGAAAGCTCACTCCATTGCCTTTGTTTTCCTTATAGGGATGTGAATACTTTTTGAAAACTGTGAATTTGAAGCCGAGTTGAGCTAGTTTAATATACTTTTGTATAGTTCCTCGATGGTTGGAAAACCTAAATGTATTTTGTTTTAACACTATCTTTTGAGTTGTAAGTTGGGAACCTTACATGTATAAATGTGATTGGTACTGTTCATGTGCGGCTCCGATATTCCATTTTCGTTTCGTGATTTTGATCCGTTTGAGCGTGCTAATACCTTTCGGAACGTTTTAGGCTGTATATAACCGTGCTAGTAGTCCTGGCGATAGTTGGGCAGGCAGTCCGCTAACCCCTTTGGTACGCCTTAGGGGAAGATGGGGCTGTCACAGGTGGTATCAGAGCCTAGGTTAGAAATGACTTAGGCAAGTGTGACTTTTGGTCCTTAGGACCTGTGTGAGGGAAATATTAACGTACCGCTAAGTGTGATTATGCTTACGTTGTTTAAGTTATGAACCCTTTTGTTATTCTTGTAGGCCATGGCTGGAGCTAGCGGAGAGGGCGGGGGTGAGCCGCCTCAGAGACGCCCTCGTGTGATCGACTATCAGGAAAGGCCGAAGAGGCCCGATCCGGCTTTGGTATACCGCCAGTCGGGCTCATATTTGTGACCGTTGCCGAAACCACTCTTACGTCGACCACGTGGTCGTGGCGGTGTTAGGTGAATGGAGGAGACTTAGGCGTGCCGCCGCCAGGGATCACACGGAGATACTTAGGCTGAGGGGCATCACGAGGATGCAAGCCGACCGGATAGGGGAGCTCCGTGAGGACATAGCTATGGAGCAGGAATGCACTAACGCTCTTAGGGAGCAGTTGCAAGGGGTTAACCAGCGTCTGACCAATGTCGTCCGGAAAGTTAGAGACCGTTCCAGAGGCATTATTAATGAGTGCGATGCGCTAATCTAAGGTGTGATTGGTGCCAACACGCAAGTGGAGGCCCCGAGTGACGACCTACCTAGTGAAAGGAGTACCCCTAGTTCTAGCCAAGGGGGTGAGTCTGTGGCGGAACGCACTAACGCTCTTAGAGAGCAGTTGCAGGGGGTTAACCATCGTCTTACCAACGTCGTCCGGGAGGTTAGAGACCGTTCCGACAGCATTATTAATGAGTGTGAGGCGCTGATCCAAGATGTGATTGGCGCCAATGCGCAGGTGGAGGCTCCTAGTGATGTAACCTCTGATGAGGGGAGCACCCCTAGTTCTAGCCACGGGGGAGAGTCGGCGGCCTCGGTAGGGAATTAGGCTAGACCGCTTTTGAACCACTTTTGATTCCATGGGAACTGTTCGGGGAAAGAACCCTTAGCTAGCCGTTTTTGTATGTTTGGACTAGTTTTGTATATATAACTTTTGGTGATGCCGTTTTCTCATGGACTTCCTTATTTGTACTTGATTGACTGTTAATATGTGACTTGTGATATGTGAATATGTTTTGAATATGCACACCTTCCTTTTGGTTCCTTATTTAAATTTACCGTTTCCTTTAATGTTATATCTACGTTTTACCCTAGATCGACTAGACTTTATGGAAGGCACTCGTAGTGGTTGAGGCCGTGGACGCGGAAGTAGGCAACCCACGTCTGAAAGGGGCACTGGGGAAACCACGTCTGGACCAAACCCTGAGCCTAGGGTTGATCCTAATGTCCAAATAGCTGCTGCCATGCAGCAAATGACTGATTTGCTAGCCCAAGTGGTGCACCAGCAGAGTCAAAACCCTAACCCCAACACTGGGAACCCTGGTAATCACGTGGAGAGCGAGGACTGGGCCCTCGAGAAGTTCCAGAAGTTTGCCCCACCAAAGTTTATTGGAGGACTGTGACAGCCCCACCTCCCCCTAAGGGGAACCAGAGGGTTCGGCGGGCCGCCTGCCCGGTTCTCGCCGGGACTCAGTCGTTCACTACAGTCCTCAATTAAATTACAATATAAATCTCAAATATTACAACAAATATAACTCAAATGTTCCAACATTTACATATCAAAAGCGAAGCGTCCACGCTTCCACTGCGCCACTCTGATCCATGATCCCAATTATTATACAGGAGGAATTTCAAAACAATAAAATCACAACAAGCCTTCCTTCGCCACGAGCCCTGTGGAGGGGAATAAAATAGTTTTGGGGTGAGCTAGAAGCTCAGCGAGTAACCAGTAAAATCAGAAATCAAATATATTTCACAATGTTGCATTTCGATCATTTCGATGATGTCATGATTCAGAGATCAAATGTACGTTTATTGCTCTCGTGAGCCCGTGAAATCATTGCACTTGAACACCCAACGCTCAAATAGATCATTTAACATTAACATTGAGAGGGAGCCCCTTTTTGAGCTCCAGATAAACATGAACATGAACCATAAACAGGGTGGAGACGGGTGTCCAGCACAAGACTTTCCCAGAACTCATTGAAGCCAAAATCATATCATGAATTCACATACAAGCACACATGAGATGCAATCGAGTAAATAATACAAGAAACATTCACAAGTACTTTAGAAAAAGTTTAGGGTTCACTCACCTCCACGGCTCAGAAATCATCCATCATATATCATTGCCTTGCTCAAATCCAAGCCTTAGATCACAAACCCAATGCAAACAAGTCCCTTCAAAGTTCGGACAGCACTCCCCTGAATTTGCTAACTTTTCCAGCCATCATGGCTTCATTATTTCCTAATTCCAACCCAAAGGTACACACACAACAACAAGTTCATCCAATAGCCATTCAGCAAGCTCCAAGTAGTACTAGTACAAGTCAAGCTAGGGAAAAGTCCGGAAATGAAAGTTAATCTCAAAACCAGAAAAATAGCTTTTGACATCCTTTTACGGTAATGGCACCAAAGGCGATACGCTCGTCGGATGAAGGTACAAGACCCACCATTTCAAAGCTAAGAGATAGGGCTACAATATTACAGAAGGTCACTCAACCCAGTTTTGAGTGTAACAAGGTCAAAAATGCAATCTACTATACCAGAACCGTAAAAACAGATTCACAGAACGCATTCTAGCGGAAACATCATAACTTAGGCTCTCCAAGTCCAAATCGAGAAATTACAAAACCAGCTGAAATCTAAGAAACAGGGCTACATTTCATCAGAAGGCCTCAACAACCAATTCGGAAGCAATTCCAGCCAAAATAACCAATTACAGGCCCAATTCTTACATTCGGGTAAAACCAGGATAGCAAGGGTAATTTCGACTTTTCTCATTCCACGCTACTCCGATTGACCTGAAATTTTGTAAGCACCTCTAAAATGTCATTACCTACAACTTTAATGTTTTAATCCAAGGCCAATTCGGCCTCTAACTAGGAGCTATAAATTCGGGCGGAATGTATCCATTAGAACCCTAACTTTCCAAAAATTTCTTCCAAAACAGAAATTGGTTGCAATTATCCACTTTTTCCACCTTCTAGAGTCATTATATACCATTTCCAATCATCATAGATAGCCACACAATCATGCTCATTTTAAAACAGAAAAATCCCTAAAAATAATAAAACTTCATCACTTCAACCACAAATCACAATATAATCCATAAAGTTGCATCTTATACCACCACTAAGCATAAATTAAGCATCATTAGAGGGAGGAGAGTGGTTCTTCATAACTCACCTTAGAAACAAGAGAGAGAGAGCAACAAGTCCTCTTAGCTTTCCAAACAACTCCACCAAACCCCACACAAACACCCACTTAAGGTTTTCTATGGAACAATAGTAAGATTAAGTGGTTGTTTTGATGATTTGGAGCAAGATGGAATCAAGAACTTGGAGAGTTTCTTTCTTTCTTCTTGAGAGAGAGGGCCGGCCAAGATGAAGAGAAAAATGGTGAATTTTTGGTGATTTTTGTGATTTATTTGGTCAATTAGACAAAAGGTGAATAGTGGTCTTACTTAAGACCAAATCCCATGGTGACACTTGTCACCTTCATTAATGCTTGCCTAACTTTTGTCTCTCTTATACCAATCCACTTAGCATCCTCTGCTTATCTCTTAACACCCGGTAAATTAAATCCAGTATCCAAAACTTAACATAGTTGGCCGAATTTTTCCGAACTTTTCGCACTAGTGGGTCCCACGTTCGATATACACTCTTAATTTCTCAAAAACTAACCGATACTAGAAAAATTATTTTAAAACTATCTTTGCTCATAAACTTTATCTGGGGAATTTTTCTAATAAAGAAACTGTAGAAAAGGCGGGCGATTAAATAAAAGAAACCCTAGAAAATTAGTAAATATTCGGGTTCTCGCACTCATTCTTTTCGGGGCGTCACAAACTCCCCACCTTAAAAGAATGTCGTCCTCGACATTCCCACTTGCACCAATCAAGTCAAGACATCCCGCAAAAAAAAAATCTCTCAAGCATTCCAAGCAGACACTAAGAGTCAAATCAAAACCACAGTCCGGCATCCTAAACTTCAAGCCTAGGATGCACTACAGAGATCTGTAGCCTAAGCTCTGATACCAACTGTGACAGCCCCACATCCCCCTATGGCGAACCAGAGGGTTCGGCGGGCCGCCTGCCCGGCTCTCGCCGGGACTCAGTCGTTCACTACAGTCCTCAATTAAATTACAATATAAATCTCAAATATTACAACAAATATAACTCAAATGTTCCAACATTTACATATCAAAAGCGAAGCGTCCACGCTTCCACTGCGCCACTCTGATCCATGATCCCAATTATTATACAGGAGGAATTTCAAAACAATAAAATCACAACAAGCCTTCCTTCACCACGAGCCCTGTGGAGGGGAATAAAATAGTTTTGGGGTGAGCTAGAAACTCAGCGAGTAACTAGTAAAATCAGAAATCAAATATATTTCACAATGTTGCATTTCGATCATTTCGATGATGTCATGATTCAGAGATCAAATGTACGTTTATTGCTCTCGTGAGCCCGTGAAATCATTGCACTTGAACACCCAACGCTCAAATAGATCATTTAACATTAACATTGAGAGGGAGCCCCTTTTTGAGCTCCAGATAAACATGAACATGAACCATAAACAGGGTGGAGACGTTGGTGTCCAGCACAAGACTTTCCCAGAACTCATTGAAGCCAAAATCATATCATGAATTCACATACAAGCACACATGAGATGCAATCGAGTAAATAATACAAGAAACATTTCACAAGTACTTTAGAAAAAGTTTAGGGTCACTCACCTCCACGGCTCAGAAATCATCCATCATATATCATTGCCTTGCTCAAATCCAAGCCTTAGATCACAAACCCAATGCAAACAAGTCCCTTCAAAGTTCGGACAGCACTTCCCCTGAATTTGCTAACTTTTCCAGCCATCATGGCTTCATTATTTCCTCATTCCAACCCAAAGGTACACACACAACAACAAGTTCATCCAATAGCCATTCAGCAAGCTCCAAGTAGTACTAGTACAAGTCAAGCTAGGGAAAAGTCCGGAAATGAAAGTTAATCTCAAAACCAGAAAAATAGCTTTTGACATCCTTTTACGGTAATGGCACCAAAGGCGATACGCTCGTCGGATGAAGGTACAAGACCCACCATTTCAAAGCTAAGAGATAGGGCTACAATATTACAGAAGGTCACTCAACCCAGTTTTGAGTGTAACAAGGTCAAAAATGCAATCTACTATACCAGAACCGTAAAAACAGATTCACAGAACGCATTCTAGCGGAAACATCATAACTTAGGCTCTCCAAGTCCAAATCGAGAAATTACAAAACCAGCTGAAATCTAAGAAACAGGGCTACATTTCATCAGAAGGCCTCAACAACCAATTCGGAAGCAATTCCAGCCAAAATAACCAATTACAGGCCCAATTCTTACATTCGGGTAAAACCAGGATAGCAAGGGTAATTTCGACTTTTCTCATTCCACGCTACTCCGATTGACCTGAAATTTTGTAAGCACCTCTAAAATGTCATTACCTACAACTTTAATGTTTTAATCCAAGGCCAATTCGGCCTCTAACTAGGAGCTATAAATTCGGGCGGAATGTATCCATTAGAACCCTAACTTTCCAAAAATTTCTTCCAAAACAGAAATTGGTTGCAATTATCCACTTTTTCCACCTTCTAGAGTCATTATATACCATTTCCAATCATCATAGATAGCCACACAATCATGCTCATTTTAAAACAGAAAAATCCCTAAAAATAATAAAACTTCATCACTTCAACCACAAATCACAATATAATCCATAAAGTTGCATCTTATACCACCACTAAGCATAAATTAAGCATCATTAGAGGGAGGAGAGTGGTTCTTCATAACTCACCTTAGAAACAAGAGAGAGAGAGCAACAAGTCCTCTTAGCTTTCCAAACAACTCCACCAAACCCCACACAAACACCCACTTAAGGTTTTCTATGGAACAATAGTAAGATTAAGTGGTTGTTTTGATGATTTGGAGCAAGATGGAATCAAGAACTTGGAGAGTTTCTTTCTTTCTTCTTGAGAGAGAGGGCCGGCCAAGATGAAGAGAAAAATGGTGAATTTTTGGTGATTTTTGTGATTTATTTGGTCAATTAGACAAAAGGTGAATAGTGGTCTTACTTAAGACCAAATCCCATGGTGACACTTGTCACCTTCATTAATGCTTGCCTAACTTTTGTCTCTCTTATACCAATCCACTTAGCATCCTCTGCTTATCTCTTAACACCCGGTAAATTAAATCCAGTATCCAAAACTTAACATAGTTGGCCGAATTTTTCCGAACTTTTCGCACTAGTGGGTCCCACGTTCGATATACACTCTTAATTTCTCAAAAACTAACCGATACTAGAAAAATTATTTTAAAACTATCTTTGCTCATAAACTTTATCTGGGGAATTTTTCTAATAAAGAAACTGTAGAAAAGGCGGGCGATTAAATAAAAGAAACCCTAGAAAATTAGTAAATATTCGGGTTCTCGCACTCATTCTTTTCGGGGCGTCACAAACTCCCCACCTTAAAAGAATGTCGTCCTCGACATTCCCACTTGCACCAATCAAGTCAAGACATCCCGCAAAAAAAAAATCTCTCAAGCATTCCAAGCAGACACTAAGAGTCAAATCAAAACCACAGTCCGGCATCCTAAACTTCAAGCCTAGGATGCACTACAGAGATCTGTAGCCTAAGCTCTGATACCAACTGTGACAGCCCCACATCCCCCTATGGCGAACCAGAGGGTTCGGCGGGCCGCCTGCCCGGCTCTCGCCGGGACTCAGTCGTTCACTACAGTCCTCAATTAAATTACAATATAAATCTCAAATATTACAACAAATATAACTCAAATGTTCCAACATTTACATATCAAAAGCGAAGCGTCCACGCTTCCACTGCGCCACTCTGATCCATGATCCCAATTATTATACAGGAGGAATTTCAAAACAATAAAATCACAACAAGCCTTCCTTCACCACGAGCCCTGTGGAGGGGAATAAAATAGTTTTGGGGTGAGCTAGAAACTCAGCGAGTAACTAGTAAAATCAGAAATCAAATATATTTCACAATGTTGCATTTCGATCATTTCGATGATGTCATGATTCAGAGATCAAATGTACGTTTATTGCTCTCGTGAGCCCGTGAAATCATTGCACTTGAACACCCAACGCTCAAATAGATCATTTAACATTAACATTGAGAGGGAGCCCCTTTTTGAGCTCCAGATAAACATGAACATGAACCATAAACAGGGTGGAGACGTTGGTGTCCAGCACAAGACTTTCCCAGAACTCATTGAAGCCAAAATCATATCATGAATTCACATACAAGCACACATGAGATGCAATCGAGTAAATAATACAAGAAACATTTCACAAGTACTTTAGAAAAAGTTTAGGGTCACTCACCTCCACGGCTCAGAAATCATCCATCATATATCATTGCCTTGCTCAAATCCAAGCCTTAGATCACAAACCCAATGCAAACAAGTCCCTTCAAAGTTCGGACAGCACTTCCCCTGAATTTGCTAACTTTTCCAGCCATCATGGCTTCATTATTTCCTCATTCCAACCCAAAGGTACACACACAACAACAAGTTCATCCAATAGCCATTCAGCAAGCTCCAAGTAGTACTAGTACAAGTCAAGCTAGGGAAAAGTCCGGAAATGAAAGTTAATCTCAAAACCAGAAAAATAGCTTTTGACATCCTTTTACGGTAATGGCACCAAAGGCGATACGCTCGTCGGATGAAGGTACAAGACCCACCATTTCAAAGCTAAGAGATAGGGCTACAATATTACAGAAGGTCACTCAACCCAGTTTTGAGTGTAACAAGGTCAAAAATGCAATCTACTATACCAGAACCGTAAAAACAGATTCACAGAACGCATTCTAGCGGAAACATCATAACTTAGGCTCTCCAAGTCCAAATCGAGAAATTACAAAACCAGCTGAAATCTAAGAAACAGGGCTACATTTCATCAGAAGGCCTCAACAACCAATTCGGAAGCAATTCCAGCCAAAATAACCAATTACAGGCCCAATTCTTACATTCGGGTAAAACCAGGATAGCAAGGGTAATTTCGACTTTTCTCATTCCACGCTACTCCGATTGACCTGAAATTTTGTAAGCACCTCTAAAATGTCATTACCTACAACTTTAATGTTTTAATCCAAGGCCAATTCGGCCTCTAACTAGGAGCTATAAATTCGGGCGGAATGTATCCATTAGAACCCTAACTTTCCAAAAATTTCTTCCAAAACAGAAATTGGTTGCAATTATCCACTTTTTCCACCTTCTAGAGTCATTATATACCATTTCCAATCATCATAGATAGCCACACAATCATGCTCATTTTAAAACAGAAAAATCCCTAAAAATAATAAAACTTCATCACTTCAACCACAAATCACAATATAATCCATAAAGTTGCATCTTATACCACCACTAAGCATAAATTAAGCATCATTAGAGGGAGGAGAGTGGTTCTTCATAACTCACCTTAGAAACAAGAGAGAGAGAGCAACAAGTCCTCTTAGCTTTCCAAACAACTCCACCAAACCCCACACAAACACTCACTTAAGGTTTTCTATGGAACAATAGTAAGATTAAGTGGTTGTTTTGATGATTTGGAGCAAGATGGAATCAAGAACTTGGAGAGTTTCTTTCTTTCTTCTTGAGAGAGAGGGCCGGCCAAGATGAAGAGAAAAATGGTGAATTTTTGGTGATTTTTGTGATTTATTTGGTCAATTAGACAAAAGGTGAATAGTGGTCTTACTTAAGACCAAATCCCATGGTGACACTTGTCACCTTCATTAATGCTTGCCTAACTTTTGTCTCTCTTATACCAATCCACTTAGCATCCTCTGCTTATCTCTTAACACCCGGTAAATTAAATCCAGTATCCAAAACTTAACATAGTTGGCCGAATTTTTCCGAACTTTTCGCACTAGTGGGTCCCACGTTCGATATACACTCTTAATTTCTCAAAAACTAACCGATACTAGAAAAATTATTTTAAAATTATCTTTTCTCATAAACTTTATCTGGGGAATTTTTCTAATAAAGAAACTGTAGAAAAGGCGGGCGATTAAATAAAAGAAACCCTAGAAAATTAGTAAATTTTCGGGTTCTCGCACTCATTCTTTTCGGGGCGTCACAAACTCCCCTCCTTAAAAGAATGTCGTCCTCGACATTCCCTCTTGCACCAATCAAGTCAAGACATCCCGCAAAAAAAAAATCTCTCAAGCATTCCAAGCAGACACTAAGAGTCAAATCAAAACCACAGTCCGGCATCCTAAACTTCAAGCCTAGGATGCACTACAGAGATCTGAAGCCTAAGCTCTGATACCAACTGTGACAGCCCCACATCCCCCTAAGGCGAACCAGAGGGTTCGGCGGGCCGCCTGCCCGGCTCTCGCCGGACTCAGTCGTTCACTACAGTCCTCAATTAAATTACAATATAAATCTCAAATATTACAACAAATATAACTCAAATGTTCCAACATTTACATATCAAAAGCGAAGCGTCCACGCTTCCACTGCGCCACTCTGATCCATGATCCCAATTATTATACAGGAGGAATTTCAAAACAATAAAATCACAACAAGCCTTCCTTCACCACGAGCCCTGTGGAGGGGAATAAAATAGTTTTGGGGTGAGCTAGAAACTCAGCGAGTAACTAGTAAAATCAGAAATCAAATATATTTCACAATGTTGCATTTCGATCATTTCGATGATGTCATAATTCAGAGATCAAATGTACGTTTATTGCTCTCGTGAGCCCGTGAAATCATTGCACTTGAACACCCAACGCTCAAATAGATCATTTAACATTAACATTGAGAGGGAGCCCCTTTTTGAGCTCCAGATAAACATGAACATGAACCATAAACAGGGTGGAGACGTTGGTGTCCAGCACAAGACTTTCCCAGAACTCATTGAAGCCAAAATCATATCATGAATTCACATACAAGCACGCATGAGATGCAATCGAGTAAATAATACAAGAAACATTTCACAAGTACTTTGGAAATAGTTTAGGGTCACTCACCTCCACGGCTCAGAAACCATCCATCATATATCATTGCCTTGCTCAAATCCAGCCTTAGATCACAAACCCAATGCAAACATGTCCCTTCAAAGTTTGGACAGCACTTCCCCTGAATTTGCTAACTTTTCCAGCCATCATGGCTTCATTATTTCCTCATTCCAACCCAAAGGTACACACACAACAACAAGTTCATCCAATAGCCATTCAGCAAGCTCCAAGTAGTACTAGTACAAGTCAAGCTAGGGAAAAGTCCGAAAATGAAAGTTAAGCTCAAAACCAGAAAAACAGCTTTTGACATCCTTTTGCGGTAATGGTACCAAAGGCGTTACGCTTGTCGGATGAAGTGCAAAGACCCACCATTTCGAAGCTAAGAGATAGGGATACAATATTACAGAAGGTCACTCAACCCAGTTTCGAGTGTAACAAGGTCAAAAATGCAATCTACTACACCAGAACCGTAAAAACAGATTCACAGAACGCATTCTAGCGGAAACATCATAACTTAGGCTCTCCAAGTCCAAATCGAGAAATTACAAAACCAGCTGAAATCTAAGAAACAGGGCTACATTTCATCAGAAGGCCTCAACAACCAATTCGGAAGCAATTCCAGCCAAAATAACCAATTACAGGCCCAATTCTTACATTCGGGTAAAACCAGGATAGCAAGGGTAATTTCGACTTTTCTCATTCCACGCTACTCCGATTGACCTGAAATTTTGTAAGCACCTCTAAAATGTCATTACCTACAACTTTAATGTTTTAATCCAAGGCCAATTCGGCCTCTAACTAGGAGCTATAAATTCGGGCGGAATGTATCCATTAGAACCCTAACTTTCCAAAAATTTCTTCCAAAACAGAAATTGGTTGCAATTATCCACTTTTTCCACCTTCTAGAGTCATTATATACCATTTCCAATCATCATAGATAGCCACACAATCATGCTCATTTTAAAACAGAAAAATCCCTAAAAATAATAAAACTTCATCACTTCAACCACAAATCACAATATAATCCATAAAGTTGCATCTTATACCACCACTAAGCATAAATTAAGCATCATTAGAGGGAGGAGAGTGGTTCTTCATAACTCACCTTAGAAACAAGAGAGAGAGAGCAACAAGTCCTCTTAACTTTCCAAACAACTCCACCAAACCCCACACAAACACTCACTTAAGGTTTTCTATGGAACCAAAGTAAGATTAAGTGGTTGTTTTGATGATTTGGAGCAAGATGGAATCAAGAACTTGGAGAGTTTCTTTCTTTCTTCTTGAGAGAGAGGGCCGGCCAAGATGAAGAGAAAAATGGTGAATTTTTGGTGATTTTTGTGATTTATTTGGTCAATTGGACAAAAGGTGAATAGTGGTCTTACTTAAGACCAAATCCCATGGTGACACTTGTCACCTTCATTAATGCTTGCCTAACTTTTGTCTCTCTTATACCAATCCACTTAGCATCCTCTACTTATCTCTTAACACCCGGTAAATTAAATCCAGTATCCAAAACTTAACCTAGTTGGCCGAATTTTTCCGAACATTTTCGCACTAGTGGGTCCCACGTTCGATATACACTCTTAATTTCTCAAAAACTAACCGATACTAGAAAAATCATTTTAAAACTATCTTTGCTCATAAACTTTATCTGGGGAATTTTTCTAATAAAGAAACTGTAGAAAAGGCGGGCGATTAAATAAAAGAAACCCTAGAAAATTAGAAAATTTTCGGGTTCTCGCACTCATTCTTTTCGGGACGTCACAGGGACCCAATCCAGATGTAGTCGAAAGGTGGCTAGAGAAAATGGTGGATATCTTTGCTGCCTTGCACTACACGGAGGAAAGGCAGGTGACTTTTGTTGTCTTCCAACTGGAATGGGTGGTTCGTTAATACGACAAAATTGGGACCGAGAACAAACGCCCAGGACCTGGGTGAATTTTATGCGGGAGTTCAATGCTAAATTCTTTCCCCCTCTAGTTCAGGAACGAAAGGAGGATGAATTTATCCGGCTTCGTCAAGGGACCCGGACAGTGGCCGAGTACGAGAGCCAATTCACTCGGCTGTCCAAATTCACGCCCGAACTCATCGTGACAGATCAACGAAGAATACAGCGATTCGTCCAGGGTCTGAACGTGGAGATCTAGAAGGATCTAGCCGTAGTCCAAATTAACGCTTTCAGCGATGCAGTAGAGAAGGCGAAACGAGTGGAAAGCGCCAGGCTCCAAGTGAGGAACTTCCAAGCTAAAAAGCGAGGATTTCCTGGTAGCGGTTCTGGACAGGGTGATAAGAGTACCCCTTCCAAGTTTGGATGGGAAGCCGGAGGTGGAAGGCAGCCGGGAGTAGCGAGAGGGGCTCAGTCCAAAGATGGCCAAGCTGGGCGAGGCCAAAGAGGAAATTTCCAGGGGGGCTCAGTTTCTGTATCTCGCGGTCCCTGTGGGCATTGTGGGAAGTCAAACCACACAGAAGACAATTGCTGGAGGAAAGAAGGGAAATGTTTACGCTGCGGAAGCGCAGACCACTAACTTGCCACTTGCCCAGTTCTAAAGCAAGATGGAAAGGGAAGCCAACAACCGCCGAGAACCAATTCTGGACCAACTAAGAGAGAAGGGACTAAACTCAAGGTGCCGGCTCGAGTGTACTCACTAGAGCCACAGCAGGTCTCAGACTCTTCCGAGGTCATAGAAGGTACGATCCCTGTATTTCACCGATTTACGAAGGTCTTAGTAGATCTCGGTGCCACCCATTCCTTTGTTAACCCTAATTTCATGTGTGATATTGATATCAACCCTGCTAGTTTACCTTATGACCTAGAAGTTAGTACCCCCACTGGGGACCATCGTTTGATCACTAGCATGGTTTATAAGGACTGCGAGGTTTAGGTAGAAGAGAGAAAATTGCTAGGGGATTTGATAAGCTTGTCCATTAAGGGGTACGATGTAATCTTGGGCATGGACTGGTTAGCCAAGTATAATGCTCAATTAGATTGTAAGAAGAAGGTGGTAGAGTTTCACATTCCTGGGGAAGCGACCTTAAGGTTAGATATAAGGAGAAAGTTAGCCTCATCGGCCTTGATCTCGGGCATTCGGGCTAGAAAACTGCTTAAGTAGAGGGGCACAAGGGATCTTAGCCTTTCTAATCAATACCCCCACTGATAAATTGAAGATAGAGGATGTACACATAGTAAAGGAATATCCAGATGTATTCCCTGATGAGTTAGTAGCCCTACCTCCAGAGAGAGAGATAGAGTTCAAAATTGACTTGTTACCTGGAACGTCACCTATCTCAAAAATCCCGTATCGGATGGCACCTGCTAAGCTTAGGGAGTTGAAATTGCAGTTACAAGACCTTTTGGAACGGGGTTTCATTCATGAGAGTGGGTCTCCCTGGGGAGCCCCTATGTTATTCGTGAAGAAAAAGGACGGGAGTCTGCGTATGTGTATCGACTACCGGGGGCTGAACAATGTGACGATTAAAAATAAGTATCCATTGCCCCATATTGATGAGTTATTCGACCAGTTGCAGGGAGCCGTGGTCTTCTCGAAATTAGATCTTTGACAGGGGTATTACCAATTGTTGATTAGGAAAGAAGATATCCCGAAAACTGCTTTCAATTCGAGATATGGGCACTATGAATTCGCAGTCATGCCCTTCGGACTAACCAATACCCCTGCCGCCTTCATGGATCTGATGCATAGGGTTTTTAAGCCCTACCTGGATCGATTTGTCGTTGTCTTTTTTGACGACATCTTGGTGTACTCCAAGACTCGTGAGGAGCATGAACAGCACCTAAGAATCGTTTTACAAACCCTAAGAGAGCATCAGTTGTATGCCAAATTTAGTAAGTGCGAGTTTTGGCTCGAGAAAATTTCTTTCTTAGGGCACGTAATTTCCCAGGAGGGGATCTCGGTTGACCCAGCAAAGGTAGAGGCCGTGACAGATTGGAAGAGGCCAAAAACCCCACGGAGGTCCGTAGTTTCCTAGGATTGGCTGGGTACTATAGGCGTTTCATTAAGGACTTTTCCAGACTGGTCGGTCCATTAACCGATCTGACGAAGAAATATGGTCATTTTACGTGGGATGCCAAGTGTGAAGCGAGCTTTCGAGAGCTAAAGAAAAGATTAACCATGGCACCGATTCTAGTTTTGCCAAACGGAATAGACGGTTTTACCATTTATACTGATGCCTCGCGGGAAGGTTTGGGGTGTGTATTAATGCAAAATCGGCATGTGATATCTTTTGCCTCTAGGAAATTGAAACCCCACGAGCAGAACTACCCAACCCATGATCTGGAGTTAGCTGTAGTTGTTTTCGCTCTGAAAAAGTGGAGACACTATCTATACGGGGTAACTTTCGAGGTTTACTCAGACCATAAGAGTCTTGATACCTCTTCTCGCAAAAGGAGTTGAATATGAGGCAGCGACGATGGATGGAATTTCTGGAGGACTATGACTGCACTATCAACTATCATCCGGGGAAAGCCAACGTGGTGGCGGATGCCTTAAGCCGGAAGGCTCAAGTAGCGGGGTTAATGATTAAGGAGTGGGATCTGTTGGAATCCGTTTGTGAGTGGAAGCCCTACCTTGAGAGTGTAGACACCAAATTTTTAAATATTTTTTATTCTATTTTTTATTTTTTGTTTTTTTGTTTTTTGTGATAATTCTTATCTATTTTTATTTGTTAATTTCATGATTTTGGTTTTAAACTTTTTTTAGCATTTTGTATAGTATTTTAGATTATTATTATCTATTGTTTTATTTTTGTATTCGTTTTTGCCTTTTAGCTGTTTATTTTTTATTGTAAGACTTTTTAGCATAAAATTTGTCAAAAGAGGAAATTATTCACAAAAATAATATGTTTTATTTCCTTTTACTGTTCATTAATTGAAAAAAGAGAGGAAAAATCATCTTTTGTTTCATCTTTTGTTACTAGTTTTGTACATTTTATTCAAGTTTTTTGCTTAAATTGTTATTTTGTGTTATTGTTGTTTAATTAAGTGATTAAAAAAAAAAGGGAAAAGTCCACGTTTTTGGTTTCGGCTGCAGCAGAAAGGAATTGCAGCTGCATTTCTCGGCTATTTGCCTTGGGTTTTGGCTCCGTTCGATCGTCATAGTACAAACCATCTAGCTTAATCTAAAAATCTCAATGGTTGAGTATCAAGAACCATCAGATGGTTCCCCAAAATACGGCTGGCTTCATCCAAACCATCGTTGAGAGGGTTTAGTTTCTGGGGCCATATAAAAGGAAAGAGAGACGGCAAGAAATGGGGAGAGGGGGGAATCTGGGGTGACGAATAGGTTTTAGAAAAGCAACAAAGGGAAAAGGGGCTGAGGGAAGAAGGCGAGAATGAAAGTGACGGTTGGAAAATCTGAGGGAAGGTAGAGTAGCGTAGAAAATGAGAAGCTTTCGACCAAGAGGAAAACCAATAGAGAGTGAGGAGAGTTTTAGGGAGGAAAAATCTGTGTAGACACCAAATTTTAAAAATAATTTTTATCCTATTTTTTTTTTTATTTTTATTTTATTCCGTCATTTTTAGTTCTTAGAATTTTAGCATTTATATAGCACTTTAGTATTTTTTAGATTATTATTATCTATTATTTTTATTTTTATTTTATTTTTAGTTGTATTTTGCATTCATTTTTGCCCTCTTAGCTATTTATTTTATTTTTTTTATAAGACTTTTTAGCATAAATTTTTGCCAAAAAAAGAGAAAATTAGGGAAAAATATGTTTTATTTCTTTTTATTGAAAAAAAAGAGAAAAAAGAAGAAAAAGAGGAAAATCGTAGCTTTTTATTTTTTATCTTTTGGTTACTAATTTTGTACATTTTATTTAAGTTTTTTTAAATTGTTATTGTTATTTAATTAAGTAATTGAAAAAAAAAGGAAAAAAAAGGAAAAACCACGTTTGGTTTCAGCCGCAGCAGAAGAAAATTGCAGCTGCATTTTTTCAACTATTTTCCTTGTTTTTTTAGCTCCCTTCGATCATGTTAGTACTGTTACACCTGGCTTTCATCGACAAGCCAAAGAACAATTTAGAAGTTGAGGCCAATCCGATGGCTGAGAGAGAAACGGTGACCTGAAGCTGTTTATGAACCATCGAGATGAGGTTTTTAGGGTTGGAGTCTGATATAAAGAGGGAGCTAAGGGTTTAGAGGAGCGAGAGGGGAAGGAAGATAGAGGTGCGGCGGCGGAGTTAGAGAGAAAAAGAGGAGAAAGGAAAACTGAAAAAGGGGGTTTTTTTGAGAGGCAAAAAGAAAAGTGCAGCTTTGAGCGTGAAACAGGAACGAATTGAAGAAAACATAGCAGGAAAGGAGAGGTTTTGGTTGAGACTAAACCTGAGGGATACAGAAGAGGGAGTGACGGCTAGAATCTGCAACAGATAGAGAGGCCGAAAGAGCTTCGGGTGGAGAACAATTTGGGTAAAGCTGCGAAGAAGGAAAACCAGAGGAGGAAGCAGATCTGGTGCTGTTTTTTGAGAATCAGCAAGGAAGTGCAGCGGTTCTCAAGCTCACGTATTCACCATCATCATCTGTACAACTTTGTAAGCTATTTTTCTGCCTTCAAATTTCAGTTTTTAAGTATGGATGCTTGAGGCTCTCTGTCATGTTTTTATCGCAGTTTCTTGGTGATTTTTCTACGTTTTTCTGAAAAATTACTGTTTTATTTGAGTGGGTGGAAGTTTTCTGGGTTTTCTGATAATTGTAAGACTAACCGTGACTTCCTTGGAATGGAGAAATCTGTGAAACCTTCGTTTGGTGTTTTGCCGTGAGGATGAGTGATGTCTACTTTGTTTTCTTGAGAATAATGCTTACATTCCTTTTGTTTTATGTTTGGAAAAACTGGTAAATAAGATGAACTCCTAGCCTGGGCTCCGTGAAATGTTTTGAAAAATGCATGTTGTTGGCCTCTCCCTGTTATAGTTCTCTTTGTTTGCATGGTCAGCCTTGTGATAGTGTTGGTGGTAAAAAAAAAAGTGCTTAGTTTGTTTCAAACTTTCCTTGGTTGCTTGTTGCGAGTTTTTCTGGTTTGTTAAAGCAGCAGACATTACCATGTAAATGCTGAAATGTTGGCCGCTCCAAGCTTAGGTCCTTTTGCGGCCTTTTACGTTCAGTTCCATTATTGGAATTTCCGTGATTAAACCATTGCATTTGGATGATAATTAACAAAACGGGTAGAAAGCTACAACTTTGAGCTTTGGGTCATCTTTCTTGCCTTAATCTCGCCCATGCAATGCTTTATCATCGGATTTTGTTAAAAATGGTAATCTGGAATTCTTGTTTGAAGCGAGAAAAGCTGCATTTCATGGTCATGTTTTTGTTGTTTTTTCTCCTTCCCGCAATAGCCCACAAAAAAACTGGTTTTGGTCATCTATTGTGCTAGCTGAAATCTGATGTCTAAATAATTAATGATGAAGTTACATGTTCTGATCTGAAGCTACAAAGGTTTTGGTGTGACTGTTTCACGGGTTGAGGCTACGCAAATAAGAAAATTGCAGAAACCTAAAACCAGTTACGAGGAAGGATAGATGATTGTATTTGGGTGATGTTAATGACATTGGGTTGAAATCTTTGCATTTCGGTTTGGGCTGTCAAATTCGTAGAGTTTGTTTGAGTTCTCACGCACAAACATATCTAGGCCGAAGTAGAAAAAGCTGCCGCATTCATTCTCATGTTTTGCTGCATTCATTTCTTCCCGTAACCGCCCACAAATCTAGTTTAGTCATGCTCAAGCTAGTAACAATGATAGTGGTAGATGATTTGACGAGGTTTGGGTTGTGTTTTGAAGCTTTTGCCCTCTTTTCTGGTTGCCAATAAGCTGCAGAGTTCGCAGCAGGAAATCGCAGAAGCAGTAAAAGCTTTGGTCACCAAATATCTGTTTGCATGCATGGAATCTTTACAAAAATCATACTTTAACCCCCCAAGTCCCTTTTTGTTATACTACGACCTGGAAATTTAGGAAAAACGGTCAATTGAGTCCCATAAAAATCTAGTTTTGATTGGTATGCTTCAATTTGTTTTTTGCATTGAATATCTATGAGTCTTGGGATGAGATTTTGGAGATTTGACATTTTTGGTAATCTTTATAGTCCTGATTTGAATTTTTAGTAGAAACTTGGAATTTTCGTCGTGTAACATAGAAAATGGTCTCTTATTTTCATGTTTAATCATTATTTTCATGTTTAATTTTTACTTCATTGATTGTTAATTAAGTGATGCCTTGACCTTTTTCTTCATTTTGGAGGGTAAAATAAGTAATTTTCATCCCACTAGGTCGTCAATTCAAAGGAGGTACACTCTATCCCATATTTTACTTTATTTGACCCTATGTGTACTTATGTGATTTATGTGTTTAATTGCATGCCTTTTGAATGTTTCCATTCTATTTATTTATTTATTCGCTTTGGCCGTCTTAATTTCGTATATTTATTTTAGTTTATTTTGATTATTTTGAAAGGCACTTGAATGCCAAAGTTGTAATAGTTAGGTTATTATTTTTATTATTCCGTTTCCCCTTTTAGATTGTAGCAGGCCTCCCCCTCTAAAAAATGTAATAGTTATGGCTTTAATTGCTTTATGTGTTTTTGCATGCTTAGGTGCTATGTGTTTAATCGCTTTCTTAGGTTTTTGGCATCTAGATATGCATGCTTATGTGTTATGTGAATTACGTGCTCACATGTCTACTTGCTTTAATTATGCATATTACTTATATACGTGTATGATGGATGTAAATGCACGTAACCGTGGCTAGTCCAATGCTAGTCATGGTTGTCCACTCGAGCTCTTGCAAGTCCAATGCTTGTGAGAGAGCGCTAGTGAAGGACTAGTCCAATGCTAGATCCAATAGAGCTGTCCCTCGCTAGTACATTCGCATGCCTTCATCTCATGCATATTTTTTCACTTTTTAGGGCCTTTTTCACCATATTGCATGACACTTTCCTTATATATGTATACCCCTTTCCCCCATATTTTCCCTTATATGTATATTACTTGCCCCTTTTGTGTGAAACATGACATTAGACTCGCATCCCATTTAAGAATTAGAACTAGGCTAGTACATTTGCATGATTAGATTAGGGAAATAGACCCCTTGGATATGGGATATGGACGAGTTGGGCTTTTTCTAGCCTTAGCACGCTCGTATTCCCTCTATTAAAAGGGAAAATTAAGTTACGAACATTAGTCCCCCGCACCCGACATGATGCATTCCTTTAAGACATGTATATTTGTATAATTATTTTATTTCTTTTCTTTTCTTAGAGTCTCATATTTTTTGCATTATTCGTGACTTCTCCAAAGGGTCATTATTGGGCATCACAACTAATGTGATTGGCACCACTCGAGTTTTGAAGAGAAATTTTGCCCCCGATGCCCCCCTAGGTCTAGGTTTTTGCATTCATATAGCACATCCAAATGTGATAAATTTCTTGGTTAAAATAAGAAAATCTTTGACTAAATCACGCAACTAGTCTTGGCTAGGTCGAAGGGGTGCCTTGGATTTCATCCTTGCCTTCCCCTTCGTCAAATGTGACTCCCGAACCTTTTTCGTTGGTTTACGTAGACTAGGAGTCATTTAAAAGGGGTTTCTTTCTATCTTTTTCCTTTAAAAAATTCATTTTTAGGTGACTTGGTACACCTTAACTCTATACCAAGTGGTGACTCCGATTTTTATTTCAAAAACGCCTTTTTAAACTATTTTTGGGTCAAATCGTCGCATTTTCAAGTCCATTTAGACCACTTTCCTTTTGTCAAAGTAAAATCATTTTTCAAATCAAAAATTCACTTTTTAAACCATTTATTTATTTATTCATTTATTTTTCTTATAAAAAATAAGGCGCGACAGCTGGCGACTTAGAGAGTCCGAGCATTTGATTTCGTCGATTATTTTCTTCTTTTAACCTTCTTATCTATTACATTTGGATGTTTAGGATTGCATTTTTTCTTTTTTAGGATTTTTGCATTTCGTGCGTATCAACTCACTCACTTACACCATTGGCGTACGATTGTTTGGATGGATGGATGGTTTATTTATGTGATTCCGCGCTTTGCATTGCATTTGGGTAGGGGATATTACCCTAGAGCCTTGCGTTGGTTCTTGATCCCTCCCCTCCAAACGAGCACTAGCATACGTGCATACGCTTTAATTTTTCACCCCTCATTTATTTTTCTTTTAGTGGCTTGTCACGCCACTCCACCCTATTAGGATTAGGCGACCCACTTGGACATGTGATCGCGACACGACATGTGCGTAGCATGATCCGAGGGGTCACTCAATCTTCCGCTTTAAGCTTTGGGTTGATAGCCTTTAGCTTTTAGTCGAAGGTTGAGGATTTTTGATAGATTCACTCAGACATGTAGCCGTAACACGACGTGTGCGTAGCAATGTCTGGGGAATCGCTCGAGCCACCGACAAAGAACCTTGGGATTGATGACCCTTGGTTTCCAAGTCTGAAGGCTCGGGGACCTAAAACCTATCGAGTCTAGATGCATTAGTGAGCCAATACCTCATGCATCCATGGTAGTTTGCCTAGGGTAGAGTCTGCTTTGCTTTATTAGGGACACTACTCACGAGGGGAGGGATCCAACCCCTTTTTCCCTTTTATTACTTTATTTCTTTTATTGCTTTATCTCGTTGCTACAATGTGATATGTGTATTTATCTGGCTGAACTAACTTTTCTTGGTTTTGTCCCCATTGCATTCACAAACCCTAGCAAATAAGAGGTCTGGCATGACCTTCTTTTAGAACCTACCCTTGTAGATAGGCTATTGCACGTTTAAGAAATTTTTGGTATATCTTGTTCATAAATTAATAATGCCATACCATTTTAGGCCTACCCTGGTAAATAAAGGGTTTCTTTAGGTCACGTTTCATTTGTGTATTGCATATTTATTCGCTTTAATAAAGTGGCATCATGCATAAACCCTAGAGGGAATGCCACTTAGGGAATCCCACATTAGGGACAAGCCAACCCTATATCCCCGTGGGTATTTAACCCTATCTTGGGATTTGCACGTTTAAATTCATGTTTAACCAGAGAAGTGGGACCTGTATGTAAGGTATTTGACATCGGTTTTTGTTTCTAGATGGAAAGCCCACGCCGAGTCCAACAGATGTTGGTAGTACCGTTGGAGGTACAAAGATGGCCCACGTTGCTTTCACCCAGTGAGATTAACCAAGTAGCCACTCGATTAGGGCACATCGGGGATTTCAAGGACATTAAGTCCGACGGCTTTTTGGTGGAAGCTTTGGTGCATCTATGGGACCCCACTTGTTCCGCTTTTAGACTAGGGAAGAGCGAAATGACCATAACAATCGAGGAGGTCGCTGGATTTCTCAATTTTCCGATTCAGGGAACTGCTGTGATATTTCCATTAGTGTCTGATAAGGCCGAATTTTGTCGCTTCACCGGGTTAAAGGAATCAGCAATACGAGGGTCGGACCAAAATATAGAGGCAAAGTTCCTATTTGATCGATTCGCGTTAAGGGATGGGTTTGAGAGGCACCTAGGAGATTTCTCGTTCACTTCCAAGGAAGTCTGGGAACGAAAGAGAGTAGGGGTGTATGGTTTGGTTGTGGCTGGAACCTATTTTTTCCCTAGAAAAGATAAAAAGATAGCCTTTAAGCTCACTAAAATCTTGTACGACCTATTCCTAGGAGTGAAAGATAAACAATGTTCTATTATACCAACCGTTTTGGCAGATATCTTCGTAGGCTGTACTACCTGTCAGAAAGGGAGAAAGTTCTTTTGTGGTTCAAATTGGATTTTACATGTATGGGGTATGGAGCACTTCATGAGACGACCGTCTATTCCCGAGAGTCGACCCATGACTGCGTACGACTGGATAGCCACACATTATAAGAGGGTTAAGAGAGAGGATCTGCCATGTGATGCATCTGAGTTTGTGAATTTCTTGAAGAATATGACTGATCAAAATATTAGATGGGTATTGGATTGGACCAATTGTATAAAACCCGTTCTCCGCACCCAAGCATCCGAATTTGTTCTCTTACTGGGCACCTAAGGAGTCACCGCATACACACCAAAGAGGTTTCTTAGACAGTTAGGACGTACCCAAGAAGTGCCGCCTGCATTTGATGTGAGTGAGTTTACCATCATTTTCAATGAAGAAACGTGCCCAAGCCAACTCCCTATGAAAGATCGGATTATTGAGGCCTGGGTGACGCTATCTGATGACGAGAGCTTTAGATACATCCCGGAGCTCAAGCAGAAGGGTTTGACGACTCCACAATACGAAGACTGGGTGAGAAGGTCCACTGCACAAGGGAAACAAGATGAACCAGCCGAGGAGGTGGAAAAGTTGAAAGCCATTATCGAAGCAAAGGATAAGGAAATTCTGCAGTTAAGTAAGTCTGTCGAAACATACAAAGGGATAGCGGAGCAAAACAAGCAATTGCACGAAAATGAACAAGAAAGGCGTCAAGAGCTGAAAAGGAAATACGGAGAATTGTATGACCAAGCTGAACATGTTAGAATTCCATATGCTAGAGAAACCAGGGATTCTGTATTAGATAGGCTTAGAAGTTTTGGCAATCTTGTACGGAATCGTCTTCGTGACATGATGTAAATATTGGCAAGTTTATCAATGAAAGCGATTTTTCTTTTGCACTCATTTGGGATTGTTGTCAAAAACAGGTTTGTGTTACAGGTCCCATTTCGAAGGTGTTGCATCATACTAGGCCCACCCTTGGCGCAAAAAGGGCTCCCCAATAGGACATGCATCCGAATTTTTTCGGATATTTACTAACTCTTGTCTTTTTCTTCTTCTTTGTTTTATTTTGTTGGAAAAGCTAAGCCAGGGCTAAAATCTAAAAGCAAGCCATTTCATATTTTCAGGTAATATTTAAACATAGCTTCTCGTCGAAGCCCCATCATAACGCGATCCCGTAGTCGAGCCCAGAGGAGTCGTGTAAACATGAGTTCACAACCAGAGCAATCAGATAGGTCTGCTACTACCGTCCAACCTGAGACTACGAGTTTGGGGGTTCAGCTAACTGAGATGCTTACAAAGTTTGGTGAGATGGCTACCGAGATGGCGGCCCAAAGGAAATTGATTGACGAGCTGATTAGCAACAGAGTTCAACCCGAACCTGTACCCGTCAGGCAGCCTGAACAAGAGCCATTTGTCATCCCTCCGACTCAAACCACCGTTACACCATCTTTCCCTATTCCACCCGAAGGAATTTTCACCTATCCCACCATAAATTTGCCATACACTTACCCTCCTAATCCTTCATTTTTTCCTACTCACGTGCAAGGCCCACAACCCCAAGCCACTTCAAATATACCACCTGAGCCACATACCTTTTATCACACTGCTGCTGAGCCATTCCTGCCAGACCATATTGTCCAAGCTAAGCCAGAAATAGGGGAATCTTCTGCTCCCGTTGACATGAAGCTGCTCAAGCGTCTAGACCGTTTCGATGAGTTTATGAGGAAAAGTCAGGGGTTGAACAAGCAAGGAGTCCTAGATTACGATGAGCTTTGTCTTTTTCCGAATGTACAGTTGCCTGAAGGGTTCAAAACCCCTAAATTTAACAAGTATGATGGGACGGATAATCCCAAAACACACCTCCGACTGTTTGCCAACAAGTTGGGAAAGCCCGTAGACGACCAGAATTTGCCTTTGACGTTGTTTCCCGAAAGTCTGGAGGGGGATGCACTCGATTGGTACTCAAATTTGAAACCTGAGGAAGTCAAGACTTGGATTGACTTGTCCAATGCCTTTGTGAGGCAGTAGGAGTATAACTGCGAGCTGGCTCCGACACGAACCACGCTGGAAGGAACAAAAAGAAAACCCTCTGAGGACCACAAGACTTATGCCAAAAGGTGGAGGAAGATAGCTGCAAAAGTCGAACCACCAATGACTGAGGACGAAATCATACGCACTTTCATTAAAGCACATGATCCGCCGTACTTTGAAGAAATTTTCCGCATGACTGGATGCTCGTTCGCCGCCATTGTCAATAAGCTTGAGGAGTACGATGACTTCGTAAGGGCTGGAAAGATCATTAACGTCTCTGCCCTCAAATCCCAGTTGGATGCTTTGCAATGACAAGAGAATAGTGGGAAAAAGCCGTAATTTAAAAAGAAAGAGGGGGAAGCTGCCTTCATATGGGATCAAAACCCTACACCCAGACCCAGATTTCAACATAAACCAACATATTCACCTTATCCTTACTATCCAAATCCTTCCCCTGTTTACAATACCAATATCTCGCACCCCCGACCTTGCCCAAACTACGCCAACCCGCCTACGACCCCTTTTTCAAATACCTCAACCTAATTTTCAACAAACTCGTCCTCGACCTCCTTACCCTCAAAGATTTCCCCCACCAAACAGACCCACCTACAACTATCCCCAACCTGCTGAAACCTACAATCAAAATCGTGCTCGAACATTCACTAACCTTGGCAGGCCTTTGGATCAGTTGTACGAGCAATTAAAGGCTACCGGTAAAATAGGTGTGATTCCCCCTCCAGCTTACCCGTATGGCGTGCCAACTGGGTATAATCCATAGGTTACTTGTGCTTATCATTCAGGAGCGCCTGGTCACTCCACGGCCAATTATCGACTCCTTAAACATAAGGTTCAAGACATGGTAGAAGCGGGGGAGATCGTGATTAGGAAAAGAGAAGAGCAAGGACCGAATGTGAACCAGAACCCCTTGCTAGTGCATGCTGGTACTGTTGGAATTATTATGGAGGATGAGGAATTCAAAGAGGTTGTCCGGAGCATGTCAAATGAGGTAGAAGCGTGTGGGATAATGGAGCAACCTTTTGTGATAGAGGAAGCATCATATAAGGAAGACAAAAGGCCCTTCATTTTAGACCTGACTCCATCCGAAAGTGCGGCCTTAGAACCTGTGATAATTGAATTCCCAGAACAGGCGCCAGTTTTAAGTCTACGACAAGTGCCGTGGAATTATAATGAGCCCGTTTTGCAAATCGGAGGCAAACCAGTTTTGAAGGAAGAAGTGTCTGTTGTTACGAGGTCAGGGAAGATTGCAAGTCCCTCAACCGCTAACGCCCCAATTCAAGTAAACAATCGTGAGCCGACTACCAAACCTGCAGTGACCGAAAGAGAAACATGGGATTTTCTTAAGAGGCTTAAGAGAAGCGAATACAATGTGGTCGAATAGTTGAACAAAATGCCTGCCCAAATTTCCATACTGGATTTGCTTTTCACCTCTGACTCGCACAGGGATGCATTACTTGAAGTGTTGACCAAGGCTCGTATTCCCAAGGATATTTTGGTTGATAATTTCTCGCACATAGTTGGAAATGTATTGGCTGCTAAACAAATCACTTTTTCTGACGAAGAGCTGCCTACAAAAGGAACTAGTCATAACAAAGCCTTATATGTAGCTGTGAGGTGCAATAGAAAGATGTTGCCTAAAGTACTGATCGACAATGGGTCTGCCCTTAATATTTGCCCTTGGAGCACATTGGTGAAGTTAGGGCTGCAAGATGTTAAGTTGAAACCCTCAGAGACCGTGGTTCGAGGATTCGATGGAGCCCAAAGGGAGTCCATAGGAGAAGTAAATTTGGTGGTTGAAATGGGGCCCGCTCAATTTCAGATAGTTTGCCAAGTTATGCACTTTCCTAGTGTCTATAATGTTTTACTCGGGTGACCATGGATTCATAGCTCGGGCGCTGTGCCCTCTTCCTTGCATCAAGTATTGAAATTCGTGGTGAACGATCAGTTGATAACCATTTTTGCTGAAGAAGATTGCATTGTAATTGCCGATTTCGAGCCTGAGGAGGATGGTGACCGAAATGCCTCTGTGTCTTCCTATCGTGCAGCTGATATTGTCTCCGTGAGTTGGGTAACAAGTGAGGACTCAAAAGATAAAATGTTTTTGCCAGCCGCCAGTGTCATGATGGCCAAGGAGATGATTCGCGGAGGATATGAATTTGATAGGGGGTTGGGACGCAATCTGCAAGGCATGCTGAAGCCCGTGGAACTCATCGAAAAGAAGGACCAATTTGGGTTGGGATTCCATCCAACTGCTAGGGATATACAAGAGATGAAAGCGCACAAAAGGGCAGAAAAGGAAGGCAAGTTAGGTGCTTTAGACATTTCGCCATTACGCTATACCTTTCCAAAGCCAGCTGAAGTCATTACATCTGAGTTTAGCCCAATTGACGAACTGGAGACGAGCCTGACTCATTTGTTTGTGGGAGCAATATCCGAAAATGGGCCGTCAGATGATGCTGAATTCCCAGACATTCCCCAAGGAGCTATACAGAACTGGACCGCCGAGTACTTCCCCGTGCAAAAGGAGTTTCGATAAATCTACAGGGGGTTGTTATTTATTAAAGTTCATGAAAACTTTTCTTGCATATGTAAATAGTTCAATGAAAGCATCTTTTGCACTTATGTTTTACCTTGTTTCTGTTTTGATCTGAAGTTTTATGAAAGTGCATAGTTTGTTTTATCATACCGTTCATTTATGTGTCTATTTACTTATTGTCTCGAATTTCTTAAATTCTTTCAGATGGCCAAAAGTAAAATTATTTGACCCTTTGGATATCACTGTTCTGGAATCTGATGATGACAATCTCTATATCACTCACGACTTGGAAGTTACGGAATCCGAATTTCAAAGCGAGAGTGAATAGTGAGGAGTGTTTGATTCTTTTCAAAGATCTTGAACAATATGAGGAGAAATCTAAATCGAACCTGGAAGAAACAGAAGTTGTTAACATTGGTACTGAGACCGAGGTTAAGGAAATACAAATCAGCATTCATTTGAACAAAAAGCAGAAAGAGGAGATGATTGAATTTTTGTCTATGTTTCGAGATGTGTTTGCATGGTCTTATGACGATATGACTGACATTTTGACTGATATAGTAGTGCACAGATTACCCACAAACCCAGCTTTTCCACCAGTGAAGCAAAAACCCCGTAAATTCAAACCAGATATGAGCCTCAAAATAAAAGAGCAAATTGAAAAACAGCTTAAGACTAATATCATCATTGTATCCCATTACCCTGTTTGGCTCTCCAATCCAGTCCCTGTTCTAAAGAAAAATGGAGAAGTGCGAGTCTGTGTTGATTATAGGGACCTTAATAAGGCCAGCCCTAAAGATGACTTTCCTTTGCCAAATATCCATATCATTCTAGACAACACGGCCGGGCATGAAATTGAATCTTTCTGTGATTGTTTTGCTGGGTACCATCAGATCTTAATGGCTGAGGAGGATAGAGAAAAAACTGTTTTTATCACCCCTTGGGGCACCTTTTGCTATCGAATAATGCCGTTTGGTTTAAAGAATGTTGGAGCTACTTATCAAAGGACTATGACTACCTTGTTTCATGACATGATCCACAAAGAGATGGAGGTCTACGTGAATGACATTATAATCAAATCCAAGAAAGCCGAAGACCATTTGGTTGACTTGAGGAAGTTGTTCGAAAGGTTGCGAAAATACAAATTGAAGTTAAATCCTGCAAAGTGCGCCTTTGGAGCACCAGCTGGTAAATTGTTAGGCTTCATTGTCAGCAAGAAGGGCATAGAAATAGACCTGGTAAAGATCAAGGCAATTCGAGACATGCCAGTGCCGAAAACGCAGAAAGATGTGAAAAGCTTTTTGGGGAAGATTAATTTCATTGGAAAATTCATTGCCCAATTAACGGCGACGTGTGAGCCACTATTCAAGTTGTTAAAAAAAATGTGCCGTTGCATTGGAATGAGGAGTGCCAACAGGCTTTTGACAAGATTAAAGATTATTTGCTGCAGCCTCCGGTCCTAGTGCCACCCAAACCGGGCGGCCTTTGATCATGTACTTATCTGTGCTCGACGGAGCAGTAGGGTGTGTTCTGGGGCAGCACACCGACTCGGGAAGGAAAGAGCAAGTCATTTACTATCTTAGCAAGAAATTCACGCAGTATGAGGCTAATTATTCATTTATTGAGAAAAGCTGCTGTGCTCTGGCCTGGGCGGCTCAAAAATTAAGACACTACCTGCTAAGTCATACTACCTATCTCATCTCCCGTTCCGATCCTTTGAAATACCTCTTGGAGAAGCCAATGCCAACTGGGCGTCTGGCCAAATGGCAGATGATTCTTTCAGAGTTTGATATTGTTTTCACTTCGCAAAAGGCCGTCAAGGGGCAAGCTATAGCCGATCATTTGGCAAAAAATCCAAAGGACGATGATTATCAACCACTCCATACCTATTTCCCTGATGAAAAGGTCTTATTTGTTGGTGCCGTGAAAGACATGAGCGAGCAGTGCCCTGGGTGGAGATTATTTTTCGATGGTGCAGCCAATTCTTTTGGAGTCGGAATAGGAGCAGTTCTTGTATCTCCGGAAGGGAAGCATTACCCTGGAGCCGCTAAATTGCAATTTGCTTGCACGAACAACATGGCCGAATATGAAGCATGTATTTTTGGTCTTAAAATGGCTTTGAAAATGGAGGTTAAGGAGTTAATAGCCTTCAGTGATTCGGATTTACTTGTGCACCAAACGTTGAAGCAATGGGTAACCAAAGATTCAAAGATTCTGCCATACCACTGTAATTTGCTTAATTTGGCTAGACAATTTCAAAGCCTGGAGTTCAGACATCTCTCACGAGCCCGAAATGCATTTGCAGATGCCTTGGCCACCCTATCTTCTATGATACAATATCCGGACGAATTAGAAATCGAGCCTATCCAGATTCAACTCCAAGACAAGCCTGCTCATTGTTGGGCTGTAGACAATTCTTTTGGCAAAAACCCTTGGTACAATGATATTACGGATTTCATCAAAATCGGGTCTTACCCTCCAGAAGCTAGTGCGAATGAAAAGGGTTTCCTGCGCAGAATGGCCTCGAAGTTTTTCTTAAATGGAGAGGTATTATACAAAAGGACCTCAGATTTGAACCTCTCAAGGTGCGTCGATGAAGATGAATCTCAATACATGATGAAGGAGGTGCATAGTGGTGTCTGCGGGCCTCACATGAATGGACATTTGTTGGCGAGGAAAATCATGAGAACCGGGTACTTTTGGCTTACAATGGAACGCGATTGCATAGATTTTGTCCGGAGATGTATTAAATGTCAAATGCATGGCGACGTCATACGCGCTCCTCCTACCGAGTTGCATAGCATGATTGCTCCGTGGCCCTGCTCAATGTGGGCTATGGATGTGATTGGCACAATCGATCCTCCTGCTTCAAATGGACATCGATTTATATTGGTAGCAATTGAGTACTTCACCAAATGGGTCGAAGCAGAATCATTCAAGCACGTGACAAAGAAGGTGGTAGCGAATTTCTTAAGAGATCACATCATATGCCGATTTGGGGTGTCGGAAACACTAATTACAGACAATGCCAAGAATCTCAACAATGACATGGTGGACGGGCTATGCGAACAGCTCAAAATCAGACATCGCAACTCTGCCATCTATAGGCCGCAGATGAATGGAGCCGTGGAGGCCGCAAACAAGAATTTGAAAAAGATCATTCGCAAGATGACTGAGAAGCATTGGGACTGGCATGAAAATCTCCCTTATGCACTAATGGCGTATCGGACTTCTATCCGAACATCAACTGGGGCAACACCCTACTCGCTCATGTATGGAATGGAAGCAGTGCTACCTGCCGAGGTCGAAATCCCGTCATTGCGTATTCTAATGGAGACCAAGTTGGAGGAGGCTGATTGGATAAAGCAGCGTCATGAACAACTATCTTTGATTGATGAAAAACGGCTTAATGCCATTTGTCACGGCCAATGTTACCAAAGACGTATGGCCCGGGCCTATAACAAGAAGGTCCATTTGCGTACATTTGAGGAAGGCGACAAAGTGCTGAAGCGGATTTTGCCAATGCAAGATGAGGCCAAAGGTAAATTTACTTCGAATTGGCAAGGGCCATTCATTGTCCAAAAGGTATTATCTGGCGGAGCCCTCATTCTGGCAGAAATGGATGGACAAACATTTCCTCAACCTATCAACTCAGACATGTGCAAGAAATTCTTCATTTGATTATGCAAAACTCCTTTTAGAAATTCGTGCAAATGATGAAATGCAAGTCAGGCCGTCTTCTTTTCCATTTGAGACATTCAATCCCTAGTCGTCCCTTTTGAGCTATCAGACTAATAATTTTCGTTTGGCAACCCCTGAAAATTGCAAACCCCACACTGTGGCAGATTTATTGTGAGAAAGAAAAAAGACAACAAGAGAGGAAAACCCCACACTGGGGCAAATTTAGAAAAATGCAAAGGTAAGGAAAATGCAATACAAAATGCAAGGAGAGAAATCCAATCAAACTAGGGCAAATTTTCCTCAGTTTTCGTTCAAAATTGGAGATGATTTTAAAATGATGCAATCTCAGGTTATTTCAAACTTTTCATTAAAATTTTTGCTTTCAAGCTTCAACCCTTCTTGAAAACACCCCACCTGACATCATTACAAAAGCCCAAAATCCTGGCTTTCGTCACTTGCGGTATTTCTATTAAGAGGTTCGCTAATCACTGGCAAGTGATGTCCATAATGCCTTCACCTAAACTGATAAGGGAAGCGCATTTTACTGATGCCAAGCGAATCTTTTCAACTCGCCCATATCTGATCGATCATGGTCCCGAGTTTTTTTCACTTTGTTCCTTATGTGAAAACCGAAAGGGCACCTCAAAAAAAAAAAAGAAAAAAAAACCAAACAAACAAAAGCAAAAAAGGGTGGGGGCAACCTGGGTGAAAAACCCGAAAGGGCGCCAAGTGTAGGGTTCTAACAATACGAACAAGCAGCGAGGAGGAGCAGACTGGTGGACGTTCATGTTCATCTCAGATTTCTCTTCGTTTTTGTAACACTTCCGTCAATATTGAATTCCGGAACAAAGATATCCGGAGATTCGAATATGACATCTGTTGGCCAAAAGCTGTGTTTCACTTTGAATAGATAATCTTTTGCTAATACATTCTTTTAAAATTCATTTTCCCTCAAATATTTGTATTCATGACATTTTCATGGGTTTAGGCATGATTGATCGCGTTTGCATCCTGTTGCATATTCATCCCAGCATGACATGTGAAATTATTTTACATACATCACTTTTGCATCATTGAATTTTAGTAAAATGACAATCCCCGTGATTTGTGCAAAGCATACTTTGGATTCAATCATCTTTGGTCAGTCTGAGAAGAATCAGAAAGTCTTTGAAGTAATAATTCAACTAAATCAGATACCACAACAAAAGTTGACAAAGGCAGCAAAAGACTCATGTTTACACGATTCTCAAAGGGAACCGGATCAAATGATGGTGGCAATTTTTTTATTCTTTCATTTGTGCAGAAAATTTCATGCATAGAGGGAAACAAACACATCTCACACTGGAGTCGGTATCGGAAAGTTTTCCGGCAAACAAAGGTGGATTGGACAAGTTGCAAGCAAGTTTCATCAAAGGCACAACCAAACGGTAAGCATACTGGAACTTTTCCAACTGAAAAATTCAGGCCTCGGGTCAGTCCCGATTTTAAATTTCTGTCTCGAGTCAGTCCCGATTTTAAATTTCTGTTGGGGTCAGTCCCCTCGGGTCAGTCCCGATTTTAAATTGCATGTTGGGACTGACCTCTGGGTCAGATCCCGATTTTAATTTCTGTTGGTCAACTCCCTCTGGTGTGCGATTTTAATTTTATGTTGGGATGTCAGTCCCGATTTAAATTTCTTGTCTGCGGGTCAGTCCCGATTTTAAATTTCGTGTTGGGGTCGGTCCCCTCGGATCAGTCCCAATTTTAAATTTTATGTTGGGGTCAGTCCCCTTCGGGTCAGTCCCGATTTTAAATTTCTGTCTCGGGTCAGTCCCGATTTTAATTTTCTGTTGCGGGTCAAGTCAAATTTTAAATTTCTGTTCGGTAGTCCCTCCGGGTCAGTCCCGATTTTTTAAATTGCATGTTTGGGGTCAGTCCCCTGCGGGTCATCCCCGATTGTTAATGTTGTGGGTCAGTACCACTCGGGTAGTCCCGATTTTAAATTCCGTTTCGGGTCAGTCCCAATTTTAAATTCCTGTTGGGGTCAGTCCCTTTTAAATTTCCTGTTCGGGTTAGTCCCGCTTAAATTTTCTGTTTGGGTCAGTCCATTTTAAATTTCTCGTTCGAGTCAGTCCTCATTAAGGAGGTCAACCCTCGTTTCAGTAGTGACAATCATTCGAGTAGCTGCAGCCGAATAACACAGGTAAGTATTTGGTGTCTATTTCTTTGTCTCAAGTTTTTCCAAAACTCAGACAAAAAGGGGCAAACTGTAGACACCAAATTTTAAAAATAATCTTTATCCTAATTTTATTTTTATTTTTAGTATCAGTTTTTCTTAATTCCATGATTTTAGTTCTTAGATTTTTACATTTGTATATAGCATTTCATATTTTATAGATTATTATTTTTTATCATTTTTATTTTTATTTTATTTTGTATTCATTTTACTTTTTAGCTATTTAAATATTTTTTTTGTTTTATTGTAAGACTTTTTAGAATAAAATTTGCCAAAAGAGAAAATTAGAAAAGATGTTTTATTTCTTTTTATTGAAAAAAAAAAATCCACGTTTTGGTTTCGGCCGCAGATACCTGATCCCAATAAGGAGATAACAATAGCTGCCTTTACCCACGGGTTCGTTGCCGAGGTGTTTAATATAGGAATACACAAGAAGTATCCTCGCACACTCCAGGAGCTCTGGTTGAAGGTTGAAAAAGGCATACAGGTCAGTCCCCTCGGGTCAATCCCGATTTTAATTTTATGTTGGGGTCAGTCCCCTCGGGTCAGTTCCGATTTTAAATTTCTGTCTCGGGTCAGTCCCGATTTTAAATTTCTTGTTGGGGTCAGTCCCGATTTTAAATTTCTGTTCGGGTCAGTCCCCTCGGGTCAGTCCCGATTTTAAATTGCATGTTGGGGTCAGTCCCCTCGGGTCAGTCCCGATTTTAAATTTCTGTTGGGGTCAGTCCCCTCGGGTCAGTCCCGATTTTAAATTCCTGTTTCGGGTCAGTCCCGATTTTAAATTCTCTGTTGCGAGTCAATCCCGTTTTAAATTTCTTGTTCGGGTCAGTCCCGTTTAAATTTTCTGTTTGGTCAGTCCATTTTAAATTTCTCGTCCGAGTCAGTCTCATTAAAAAGGGTCAGTCCTCATTTCAAAAGTGTCAGTTGTTCAAATAGCTGCAGCCGAATAACACAGGTAAGTATTTGGTGTCTATTTCTTTGTCTCAAGTTTTTTCAAAACTCAGACAAAGAGGGGCAAACTGTAGACACCAAATTTTAAAATAATTTTTTATCCTAATTTTATTTTTATTTTTAGTAATAGTTCTCTTAATTCCATGATTTTAGTTCTTAGATTTTTAGCATTTGTATAAGCATTTCAGTATTTATAGATTATTATTTTTATCATTTTTATTTTTATTTTATTTTGTATTCATTTTTACTCTTTTAGCTATTTATTTTTTATTGTTTATTGTAAGACTTTTTAGAATAAAATTTGCCAAAAGAGAAAATTAGAAAAGATGTTTTATTTCTTTTTATTGAAAAAAAAAAATCCACGTTTTGGTTTCGGCCGCAGCAGAAAAAAATTGCAGCCACAGTTCTCGGCCATTTGGCCTTGGTTTGGCTCCGTCCGATGATCACAGTACAGACCACCTGGCTTAGTCTAGAAATCTCAATGGTTGAGTATCAAGAACCATCAGATGGTTCCCCAAAATGCAGTCACTTCATCCAAACCATTGCTGAGAGGGTTTAGTTTTCTGGAGCCATATAAAAGAAAGGAGGGACGGCAAAGAGGAGGGGGTTTTTTTATGACGGCTGAGTGAGACCGAGGGAGAGTAAGCAGAATAGAAAAAGAAAATAGAGAGCTGGAGAGGAAAACGAGAGGGGAGGGGAACTTCGAGAAAGGAGAAAGAGATCAGAAAGCTAGAGAAGGGGGACGGCTGGAAGTCTGAGGAAAAGAAAAGGAAAGGCAGGGAATAGAAAACAGAAAAAAAGCTTCTGGAAAAGAAAAGGGAAAAAGGAAGGTTGGGCGAGGAGAGCCACCGGAATTGCTAACCTTCACGCCACTAGTAGCGGCAGATCTTCATCAAGAAGGCCTGAGTACTGTAAGTAGTTCCTCTCCTTTAAATCTCAGTATCTCTTTGAAACGCAGACTCTTGATTATTTTGTTAACAAAAAAAGAAAGCATGTGTTTCGTGATTTTGCTTATGGAAAGATCACTGCTTTGGTTGTCTACTCTTCCGCCCCTTTTGTTTCATGTTCACCAAGAGTTGTTTCTTCGTTTGTGAGTTGAAAGGTCAAGTCTTGTGGCGGTGCGTGGGTTGCGTTTTGAGCTGGTATGAAAATTTGGAAACCTAAAACCATCAGCTTTACATTTTTTTTTTCCCAAGATCAAATAGATGTGTTCCATGGGTTCTTTTGGTGATCTCTGATGTTTCCAAAGTTTTTAAATTTTGACGGTCTGGGTATGATTGAATACTTGTAGCTGTAAAAACTTGTTGCTATTGCGTGAGACTGCTAAATATTAAAGTATCAAATAAGCTTCAGAAATTTTGCTAGGGCCGCATGGTTTTCCTTCTGATCTTTGTGAAGAAAAGTAGAAAGCATGTTTGGTCCATACTGAGGTGCTTGGTTGCTTGAAGTTTGTATTCACTTTGGTGTTCAGTTGTCGCGATAGCGGGCTGTGGGCATGCTTGCCGTGAGTGTCATTTCGCCTTTGCCGCAATTTTACATTCAGTCGCATTATAAAGCTACTGGTGCTTATAGTTCTTTTTTTTGATGCATGAAGTCTTGGATTTTTCCTACTGCTCTGTGCTTTGGATTATTTTTATTGCCTTAATCTAGCCCAAGAAGTCTTTTATCACTGGTATGCTGTTAAGATGAGAATTTGGAATTCTTGTTTGATTGAAAGAAAGCTGCATTTTTTTTTGCCATGTTTTGCTGCTTTGCTTTCGTCCTGTAACAGCCCACGAAATTGGATTTCCTCACTTTGTTTGAATGCTCAATCTTATGTTGGTGATGGTTGTAGAGGAATTGATGAGGCTTGGGTCTTGTTTATAGCGTTGGACATCTTTCTGGGTTGTCAACAAGCTGCGAGTTCGCAGCAGAAATGATGGAAGCAAAGTTGCTTCGGTTGGTCGAAGGCTTTGCATTGCATGCATGAAAAATTTGAACCTTTGCATCTGGACAGACTTTGTTTTCCTTTCTTTCTTTCTCTTGCTTGCTGAAGTTCATGCTTGCCTTAGTTTTCATGTGGGCTGTTTGCTACGGGATGGTGATGCCGTGTTTATGCTTGCCGTAATTTAAAGGCATTTGTTTGTTGCAGCAACAGGCGTTGCCTGCAACTTGGAAACATTTAGTTACTCCATTTTCTGTTTGGTTGCCACTGTCCTTTCATTTGTGTCTTTCGAATAAAAGTTGTCAATTCGCCTTCATCCGAGAATCTGGAGCTATGTTTGCTATGAATGTTGAGTCTTTTATTTTGTTCTTGATTGTAAGATGATGGTTGGGATCATTAATTCTCATTTTGTGAATTTGGTTTGAAGTCTCAGCAGATGTTTAAGTTAGTTTGGGTTGCTTTTGTATGAGTACATCTTGGCTAGATGAAGGGAGTTGCAGAGATTGCGTGGTCTGGGAATGGAATTGCAGAAAGCTTCTTCTACGTGTGCATGCATGGAAAACAAAGAAAAATTACACTCCAACCCCTTGGCTTCTATCTAATGCTTCTATGGCCCAATTAATTGGAAAACTTAATTAATTTAATCCCCTTAACATGCCATTTTCCTCTTTAATATGTCTTGACTTGTTTTGGGTAAGATTCTTAAGGAGTTGTAGGATGAATTGGAAGGGTCTAATAACTTTTTCTAGATTTATAGTTAATTTGTTTTTTTTTTGGAATTTTTGGCATTTTTGTTGTGCAATCATGGTGAATAGCTTTTCATTTATTTTGTGAGTTTTTGTCATTTGATTGGTAGTTTTTTATCTTAAGCCATTAATTTGAATTTCGTTCCTTTTAGACTCTTAATGTTCAATGAATTGACCCCTCGAAATTCTTCGACTTTTACAAGCAAGTCTCTACTTGTTTTAATTCTTAAGCATGGGTTGTTCGCCTCCTTTAAGTGCCTTTGAATTGATTAATCAATTTCATGCTTATCCCTATTGCTTGTGATTACTTCTTAATTAAAGTGGTACCTTGACCCTTTTATTGTTTTTGAAGCCATTTTTTTTCCTTCCTTTGATTACCATTGCAAGGGAGGTACACTCTATCCTTCATTTCTTGACTTTATTTGACCCTATGTGCATATATGTGTCTTATGTGTGCAATTGCATGACTTTAAGTGTTTATTTCATTTTTACCTTATTTATTTCTTTAGTTGCTTAGTTTTGCTTTAATTTTAGTTCAATTTCGTCATTTGGGAGGCACTCGAATGCCAAAATTGTAATAGTTAGGGATTTAATTGTTTTATTCCTTCTATTTCCCCTTTTAGATTGTAGTAGGCCTTCCCCCAAAAAATGTAATAGTTAGGGCCTTAATTGCCTTGTGTGTTTTGCATGTCTATGTGCTATGTGTTTAATCGCTTTCTTAGGTCTTGGCATCTAGATATGCATGCTTATGTGTTATGTGAATTACGTGCTCACATGTCTACTTGCTTTAATTATGCACATTACTTATATATGTATATGATGGATGCAAATGCACGTAATCGTGGCTAGTCCAATGCTAGTCATGGTTGTCCCCTCGAGCTCTTGCAAGTCCAATGCTTGTGAGAGAGCGTTAGTGAAGGACTAGTCCAACGCTAGACCATTAGGAGCCCTTCGCGCGTTAGATCATGATTGCATGATAAAAACACTTCGTTTCATGCATATTTTCACTTTTTAGGGCCTTTTATCATTTTGTATGATGTCCCCCTTATACGTATAACCCTTATCCTAATTTCCCTATATATATATACCCCTATGCATGATACATGACATTAGAATTGCATTTCATTCTAGAAATAGGGTTAGGGTAGTGCATTTGCTTGATTAGATTAGGGAATAACCCTTGGATATGGGATATGGACGAGTTTGGCTTTTCTACTACCCTTAGCACGCTCGTATTCGCTCTATTAAAAGGGAAAATTGAGTCACGAACATTAGTCCCCCGTACCCGACATGATGCATTCCTTTAAAACATGTATATTTCTATTTTATTCCTTTTCTTTTCTTAGAGTCATATTTTTTGCATTATTCGTGACCTCTCCAAAGGGTCATTATTGGGCATCACAATTAATGTGATTGGCACCATTCAAGTTTTGAAGAGAAATTTTGACCCCCGATACCCTTCTAGGTCTAGGGTTGCATTCATATAGTACGTCCAAATGTGATAAATCTTTTGGTTAAAATAAGAAAATCTTTGACTAAATCACGCAACTAGCCTTGGCTAGGTCGAAGAGGTGCCTTGGAATTTTATCCTTACCTTCCCCTTCGTCAAATGTGACTCCCGAACCTTTTTCGTTGGTTTATGTGGGACTAGGAGTCATTTAAAAGGGGTTTCTTTCTACATTTTCCTTTAAAAAATTCATTTTAGGTGACTTGGTACATCTTAACTCTATACCAAGTGGCGACTCCGATTTTTATTTCAAAAAACCCTTTTTAAACTATATTTTGGGTCAAATCGTCGCATTTTCAAGTCCCATTTAGACCCATATTTTTCCATTTTTCTTTTTTCATCAAAATTCACTTTTTAAACCATTTATTTATTTTTCAAAAAATGTGGGCGCGACACTGCTCACCTCAGCCGTGCCCGCCGGAATTGGAAATTTGAAACTCAGATGATACGTAGAATATACAGCACGCAGAGCATTGAGTGTAGGTCGGCCCATGAGCAGGTTGTAGGGGGAGTCAGCTCTAACCATAACGAAGTTGACAGGGATGGTACGATAGCGGGGATGATGCCCCACAGTCACCGTCAGTTTGACCATCCCTTTAGGGTATACTACGTGTCCCCCGAACCTGACCAGGGGGTCCTCACGGAGGTGAGCTGCTCTCTGGTCAACTTCAACTTCTCAAAGGTCCGAAGATACATAACGTCCACCGAACTCCCTGGGTCGACGTACACTTTCTTGATTATGTAATTATTAATGAGCACCTCAATTACCAGAGATTCATGGTTGCTAGAGGCAGTGGGGACGGGATCGCTAGGGCCGTAAGATATCATCTCGAATAGGCGAGAGCTCGGCTCGGCCTGATCAGGGTTGGCTTGCCTGTAGGTCCTCTTTCAGGAGTTTTGGCTGTCTCCTCCCATTGGACCTCCGGCAATGGTGTTGATGATCCCAGTGATGTTCGGCCCGTATCCCAGTCTATGACCAGAGAACCCGTCTTGGGGAGGCCCCCTCGTCTCCCTAGGATTCTCCAGGGGTCAACAGCTACTTCTCGACCCCCTTTGGTCACCTCGCCGTTGATCATTTCGGCTTTCACGACGAGGGTCGCTCCGTTGACATCCTCCATCTTGGCGAATGAACTGCTTCAAGTGCCCCTGCTTGATGAGGTGCTCTATCTCTCTTTTGAGGTCATTGCAATCTTTCATCTCGTGCGCGATGTCACGGTAGTACAGATAGTAGAGATTGGAGTTCCTTTTGTTTTTATTTCCGAACATCTTCGGGAGGACACGCCCTAGGTTATTCTGCTCCATTACGGAGAGTACTCGGGACCAGGTGGTGTTTAAAGAAATTAGCTCAGAATCAAGGATAGACGACTTCCCCTTGACTATCCTATCAAACACACTTCGGCAATCCTGACTGGGGCTTTGGAATCCGCCAGTGGTACCTGCCTCATTTCGGTTGGTTTCCTTCCTTCTTCGGGAATCAGTTCCCGAGCGAGTTGTTTGGACCTCTTTTTCATACGGTTGAGGTTTTCGACCTGTATGCCTTTTTCAACCTTCAACCAGAGCTCCTGGAGTGTGCGAGGATACTTCTTGTGTATTCCTATATTAAACACCTCGGCAACGAACCCGTGGGTAAAGGCAGCTATTGTTATCTCCTTATTGGGATCAGGTATCTGCACACTTTTCTCGTGAAACCTTTGTACATATGACCAAAGTGACTCTCCCAGATTCTACTGTATGGTTAGCAGGTAAGCCGAGATCCTGGTCATCGGTCTGGAGGATACAAATCGATGGAGAAATCTCTCCACTAGTTCTCCTAGGGTGGATATGCTCCTAGATTCTAAATCACAGAACCATTTTCGAGCAGTCCCCTGGAGGAATACTGGAAAAGCCTGACAAATGACTGGGTCGGGTATACAATATAATCGGAAAACTGAGATGAAGGCATGAATATGGTCTTCAGGATCACCTCGGCCATCATAAGAAGATATTGAGGGGAGCTTGAAGTTTGGGGAAGCCTTTCCTCATTGATGTCATCCGTGAAAGGTGGAGCCCTCATGTAATCAACTCCTGGCCTTTCCAAATGCCCAGGTTCTTCCTCAACCCGCTTCCCCAGCAAACCCCATGAGAATGCCTTAGTTATGAAGGCAATTCTGGAAGCAGCCTTAGAAGAGGCTCGCTTCGGGGTGCTCCTGATGAAGTGCCTTCCCTCGAATTCCTCATCGAATGGGCCTTCGGGGGACCCATCTGATTTCCTTTTAGAGGACTTGGCCTTTTGTTTGACTTGCCTCTTAAAATATCTAGCTAATTCTTCGAAGATGTTAAGGTTCTCATTTACAAACTCAGCAATACGAGTCATGGCTTCTTTATTTGCAGGCCGAGTAACTGGGGACTCCTGTCCTTCTGGGACATTTTCCTGTTGAGCTGCGGCATTGGAATTAGCTCCAATGGGATGTTAGGAACCTGAAATGCATGATAAAATGTACACGTAGCCTGTGAAAACTGTTTGGTAACGAATCATTTGATATCTTGTGAATTCGATTTGGAATTAGTGAAGTGAAGTTATGGATATAAGCTGGAAATTTTTCAGCCTTAGTCATGCTTGATAAAGAAGTACGTATGGATTTCTTTATATATTTTGGAGCTGTGGAAAAATTGTATTACTACTGAATTCGCTTTATAATACCTTGAGATGGTCATGCATTTGAATTTTGGGGTGACAATGTGATATTTTGGATGGAATTTCCTGGCTTTGGATCAAATACTTGAGTAGGAGGCTGCTGCAAAGGTGGTCTTCGGTTTTTAATAACTGTTAGTAGATTTAAACATTCGAAATGTTGACTTGGTTGTCACAAGAATTACTGGTTGGGTGCTAAGGGCTAATGATTGACGAAGCCCTTAGCCATTGAAATGATTTTTATAAAGTATTATTGGATGATGGAAGTTGATTGCTGGAATGTCTTTGGACTCCACTTTTATTTTATTTGCTTATGTTGGGTTTGCTGAAACCAAGTGCTAATGATTGATGAAGCCTTGGTTGACTATTTTATTTTATTCGGAAATGCAATTGTTGAAGGCTAGGGCTAATGATTGACGAAGCCCTAGTAACTTGCTATGTGATTTTTGCCATATTTTGATCTATATTGTGATTTCGAAACGGAATCGGAGCGGGGAAAATTGTATCGACCTTGCGAACCCGAGTAGCTGCGTTCAAAATTAACCAAAAAATATTTTCCAGCTAATACTATATTATAAAACTCTATACCTAGTGTTTTTGTCTAAAAACTTTCCATCTCGACAAATTCCTTCAGCTCAAACTAGCCTTGATAGCGCTAGAAAATAAGTTGTATAGCTTTCGGAAACTCTAAGTCTTATTTTAATTCTTTTCTTTCCCTAAGCTTTGCACTTGGATAGTCAACTATAGGAAAGTGCCAAAATACGAGTTTTAATAACTTTAGTTAAAAGCATAGGAACTTGCTCGGCAAGAAACCTTATTTTTAGGTAAGATAGTTTTAGTAATAATTTTTGCAAAAACCATAGCTTTAGAGAAATGCTCAAGTAACTTCCTAACGTGGATATTAAGAGATTTGTCGACTTATTTCAAGAAAATGATACTAGTTACCTTTTATAAGGAAAAGTACCTTAAGGAAAACTATAAGAAACATTTCTTCTACTTTTGTCAAGTTTCAACCTAAGTAGATCTTTGAATTTACTTCGAAACGATAAACTAGTTATATACTCGATAAACCTTTATAGCGATAAACCTGGAACTTGAATAGAAATTGAAAGTGTTATAATTGTGCTTTAAAGGTCAAACTTGATTTGAATAATTTTAAATAAAAGGCGCAGAAAACTTGTTTGGCAAGAAATCTTATTCAAAACAAACTGGTTCTGGTTTGCACCTCTAGAAAGGAAGAAATCCTACGAAGTATTCCATCACTTTCATCAGTTTAACTCTGGGGAAATTGTTGATTTATTTGGAGTAGATAAACTAGTTATGTACCAGATAACTTTGTATTTATAAATCAAGAACCGTATAACAACACTTATAGTTTTAAAACCTGGTTTTCTAGGGTATAGCGAGGACGTGGAATTTTGAATCCCAGCTTGAACCCTGAACTTCACTTTTGGTGAGTGTTCCTGCCTGTTCCTTTCCTACTTGAATTAAGTGCTTTCTTGACTTGATATGTGATAAATTGTAAAATGAGTTTTGATCCATCGAAGTGAGCTGTGTGTACTTTATCACACTAGCCGTTCGAGTGGTGACTTGTGCAAAAACATTTTCCTCCTGAATCCTTGATTCTATATGTAGTTACGTCGTTGGGTGAATCCCTCGACGCATGTATCTAACTACCATGAATCTAAAAGTAGTTACGTCCTTGGGTGAATCCCTCGACGCATGTATCTAACTACCTTAAATCCAAACGTAGTTGAGTCGTTGGGTGAATCCCACGACCCCTGTACCAACTACCATGACGAGTATATCTCGAGTATACTACGTCCTTAGTCGGCGAGCGAGCCCGGAATCGGGGTATGATTGGTGACGGGTTAGGTATCAAAATAAGGTGGTCTACGTGGAATTTAGGTAGTGAGAGTTGACGGAGGGTCAACTACGATAAATGGTGATCAAGTGAGGAAAATGGCTCCTGAGAGCCCCTATATCCTACCTTGTGCTGTTAAACGCTTTCCTATTTGTTAAACTTGTTTATGTTATTACTCGTTGCTTGATTTGAGTGACTGCATGTTTTGGGGCACCGCTGAGCTTTAGCTCACCCCACGTTTGTTTGTTTTCCTTACAGGAGGTGAAGATTGAAAGCATTTGCGCAGTTATGTTCCCTATGGTTGTACTTGAACAATTTGATTGAAATTTTCGGTGTGTAATGAATTCTAAGCTAAGCTTTGTATTTTCATTTTGGATTGTCACTTGAAGCTGGAAAAGTGTAATCTCTAATTCTAATACTCAATTTGTATGTTTGAATTAGTATAGTATATCCTTATCTTTTGCGAGCGTCGCTGGAAGTATTTAAGAACTGTCGATTGGCTAAGTTTTGTACTGTTATCTCTGAAGTTAATGTGGTGTTGTAAATCGACTTTTCGGAAGAATCCTTTTTGTGGTAGCTTAGGGTATTTGTCGGAGGATTTTAGGTTAGAATGCTTGCGTGAGTCCTGGCGAGAGCTGGGCAGACGGCCCGCCAACCCTTTGGTTCGCCTTAGGGGGAAGTGGGGTCGCCACAAGTACAATCGCAAAATTCAAAAGAACTATACTAGGCTAGTTCGTACCAGTCTCACGCCCTCGCTCGCATCCCCTGTAAGGAAAACAAAACTAACGGAATGAGCTAAAAGCCCAGTGAGGTTCCCATACACATAATCAAGTAGTTCAAACAAGGACATTAATCATTGAATAACATATAATCAAAAAAACATTTACAATATAAAAGCAATGGTAACACACTCATAAAAGGATACATGCTCACGCGGAGCCATTCGTTCATTCGTTCGCCAACCATTTTCTTTGTTCTTCCAACATTCAAAAAATTTGCAAGTGAAAACCCCTCCATTGTTCTTGCCATTCGTTCATTCATTTCATTTCCCCCACTAGCCAATTCTCTGGCCAGTCTCCACCAATCTTCGTGGTTATACTCGAGTATACCAAACATTATTCCAGGGTCACCAATCGTTCGACCGAGTCCGCTTCTGACTCGAGTCGATTGGTAATGAAGGGCAAGGGCCCAGTTCAGCCAAAAGACTTACATTCATGCACAAGTAGCATTTAATCATTTAATCATTGAAAATTTCACATTCATTTAGGTCGAGTGCGATAAAGTACACACTCACCTAGCAAAATTCATTTTTAGCAATCACTGAAAACATTTAACATATAATCAAACATTCACAACAATCCACAATGTTATTGGAAACATAACGTACAAAGAACATTCACCCGTTTAAGCAAAGTAACATCCAAATTTCCTTCCGGATAATACCCTCAATTATCGACAAACCCTAAGAATAACCAAGAGAAAATATTACGATTCAACCATCTAAAGTTTAGGTGAATCAAAGAAAATTCGAATAACTACTAGTACAATGTATAAAGATGATTTTTGGAGTGAAAAAAGTACATTTAGACCAAAGGACATGAGTAAAATATTTGTCAAACTCATGCTCACTCTTAAAACTTTGAAATCTCCATTTGAGTCGAAGTGACGAAAAAAACGTATTTGTATTAGTCGTTACTTTCATTTTTCCAAGGGTACAAGTTTCAACTGAATTCTAGCTTATATACCTCTACAAAAGAGGACTTGAATAGCCTAGACAATTCGAATTAGATTCGTCCTCAAATCCTTACTCAAGTCGCGAGTATATCTACCTAGCTCTCGAGTGAAAATTTGGGTAGTACGCCCTTTGTGTTTACTTATTTTCTAGCAATTTATGGCTTCATTATTTTTCTCAATTCAGCCCCAAAATCTCACACAAATAATCTTACCACAATAACCTTTTAATAGGCTCAATATCATTCAATTACAAAATAATGCTAGCAAATTTATCGGAACTAATGTTTAAGACAAATAACAAAATAACAAATTTGATGTCTCTTAGTATTTAGGTCACAACCGAAGCTACGCCTATCGGTTTAGGGTACACTTTATACCATTTCGAAGTTAAGACAAAGGGTTACTGTGACGACCCCACCTTTTCTTAGGGCATACCCTAGAATTTAGCGGATCGCCTGCCTGGCTCTCGTCAGGACTCACTCACTCACTTTAACTTCAAAAATAACATTACCATTGGACAACTGAACATTCACTCTTAAGTACATCTTGAATCAGTTTGAAACATAAATTTGTCCAATTAAAGAAATAAAATACTTGTTCTAAATATCCATTCTTAATATCACAACAACGCAAACAAAAGATTCAACCGTCTCAAAATTCAAAAGAGACCATGACTACACTATATACACCGAATAACAAATCTTCCCAAAATAACTTTCTAGTTCAATCCAATCACTCTTCAATCTCCGACTCCTGTAAGGAAAACAAAGCTAAAAGGGTGAGCTTACGCCCGTGAGGTTTCCATGCAAGCAACAATCAATAAGCACTTAAATCAGTACAATTAAGCAAGTAGTGCATATTTCACTGTACAATCACTTTCATTAGCAATTGAGGAAACACTTTACTGAACAATCACTTTTAAAAGGATACGGTGCTCGCATTAGAGCCACTTCAATGCACTACACACTCTGCTGAACTCCTCCTTATAACATCCAAAACAATAAACACTTCCCTCACTTGGATAGCCATATCAATATCAGTAATCTGCTACTCCGTGGTAATACTCGAGTATACCGAACACTTACCCAAAGCTACCGTCCTACCCGACCAAGCCCTTTGCTGGCTCAAATAGTCCGTTGAACAGAGGGTTTTGGGGCCCAGTTTAGCTAGTGTGATAAAGTATACACACGGCTTACAGTCATGCACACTTACAATATCACTTGATCAATTATCAACCTTCAAACTCAACTAAGCCGAGTGCGATAAAGTACACTCCCGACTTAGAAGGCGAGGGACAATTGAGATACACTTTGCAAAGGATCACTTAGCAATATTTCATAATACGTACATTTGTCACATAATTTCACTTAAGTACACATAAGTAGTTTAACATATAAATTCGGAAAACACTCACCAAAGATTCAATGAACTATTCGCGAGTCTCAAGTTTGTTTCCTGGCTCACCGCTACTTCCTGGGGCAATTTAATAATTTCAAGGTAAATATATAATTCGTAAGTGATCACTTATCATTCTTACTTTATTATTTAAACTATTAAAATCAAGTTTGACCTTGAAATACATATGTATTCTTTATTTACTATTTATCCTTCATTTTATTTTGAAACTTATTAATTTTATCATTTAAACCAAGAATTATACATATGTTCTAAGGTTATAATCTTATAGGTATTTAAATTAGTTGTAACCTATTTCCCACTCAGAATCCTAAGATGCAAGCTTAGAAACACTCCATTGGTTCTCCTTTTATCTAGCCAAAGCCTAAGTTGTGTGCACTTTAAATTTTATTTCACTACACGAGCTTCTCAAGTTTTATAGTCTTTAAAATACTTGTGAAAACAAGCTTAAGTGATTATAAGCCATTTTAGGTATATAGCTGTAACGAGTTACTTTGGAGTCTCTAAAACACCATAGGACTTATTCTATTGTTATCTCGGCCATCAATAAAAATTCCAGCAATATTACTTCCAATTTTCAGCAGAACTCCATTTTTACTTGCTTAAAACACTATATACGTAATATACATTTGATTCAGCATAAACTAGTGAAAATAATACCTAAGTTCAACAATTTATTCGATCAAAGTAACACACTAAATCTGCTATTAGCAGTTGTGTTATCATTAACTTTTCCAGTGACATAGCGGCTTGGTTTGCAGTTTCTTTCCTCCCCAATCTCTTAGGTTTCACTCCAGCTAGTCATGCAAAAGATAGTTTTCAAGCTACCGAGTAGCCTTAACCCACACACAAAAAAGTTTACAGTTAAGGTTTCGAAGGAAAGGCTAATCAGAAATTTAATTCTCTCTTTCGGTCATGATCATGGTTCGAAGACTCGGCCGAGACCGAGACGTCTCGGCCGAGTTGTAACCGTCTCGGCCTAGGCCGAGACGATACCGCGACGAATCGCGACCGAGATACTCGTCTCGCCGAGAAATCGGCCGAGAAGTCACCGCGACGGGTTGTCACGGTCGAGTCACCCCGAGTCATCCCGAGTCAAGGTGAATTTAACAAAAAATCTATAGAAAAAAAGCAAAAAAAGAATTAAAAAAGGGAAATTCGAGGACCTCTCTATTGCCTATATCGAACCATAGGTAGTACTAATGATCCTTCATACGGGGAAAGAAATGCGAGTGATGGGAAATAGAAACAAATTTGCCACAGTACTATCACGTGAAAAGATACGTTTTCTTTTCCACCTTGGAGGTGTACTACCTTCACTTTACTTTGAAGGTACTACCTTCACTTTACTTTGAAGGTACTACCTTCACTTTACTTTGAAGGTACTACCTTGAATAGTCCACGTTAAACATACTACCTTCACTTTACTAAATTATTGGACTAGTAGTGTTGCAGAACGTAGTAATCCTTTCCGTTTCCTTCAATTCTTCTTCATGGTAACTTAACTCTGTCTTCTTGCCGAGCTTTGGAATTCCGCCCTCTGAAACAAAGTAGAATGTTGCAAAAAGATAGTGCCCAATGGAGTCATTTGGCCATACCTTCACAGAGATAACCCAGATGGTTGTGATTCATGTCCTTTTTGCCTTGTTCTCCCTTGCCTTGCTTCAGCAGGTAATTGATTTTCTTATTGTACCTTCAGATATTCTGCTTGTAAGGTGCTCTAAGACATTAGAGTTATTAAAAGAAACTGATCCATTACAAGGGCCAACTGTAGCTTTCCCAGACAGTCGTTTCACTTATGATATGAATATACAGATTGGTTTAGGATAGAGTGTTCATCAATTAATAACAAAAGTAGTGGTAGCTTCAGGATTCATCAAGTGAATAGAATAATAGAAAAACCTCCCATTGTACTCAGTCTTCATGAGAGTGGGGGCATAAGTACTGATGGTTTTGCAATGTGTAGACTAAATAGCAGTAAAGAGATGAATAAAGCGAGGGAGGGGAAATGGGAGGTGAGTCCCAAGATTTTGGGTGAAAGGGAAGCAGAAAGAAATGGAGTGGATTTGTTTACAGCTAGAATGAGGTGGTGGATTCTCATCTGAGGGCAATCACGACATTATTGCTTTGCTCATGTGTTGTTCAGTTGATGCCAGTAGGGAATTCTTGGGGGCCTAGGTTGTTGAATAGCTGGCCGTCCTGCTCTTCCCTCCTGCTGATAGGTATCCCCAGGTGGAAATTAGCAATCTGCATTCACAAGTGACTCCAAAGCGTGAGTAAATCGCGTCTTTTTACCGGCTTTTTAATGGTTAGCAATCTTGGAGGTTGGATTTGTACTTTGCTTACTAATCCATTGCGATGCTTACTAAATTATTCTTTTTTCCAAGAATAATTTTTCCTCTATAAATTTAGTAATCCTTATGTATAAAACAAAAACTTTTGTAATTCTTGGACGACTAGGTTGCAAAGTGAGTGAAAAATCATGTGTAGTTATATATATATATATATATATATATATATGATGGTTAACAAAGAAATTGGAGAGATATGAGAATTGCTTCCACTGTACGTGTATATTTTTGTGCTAATAGAGAGGGACATTTAGTATTATCTTCCAACTTATTATAATACATAATCATCCTGGTGATCATGATCATGAACTAAAAACTATAGGAAGATGGAGAGCTAAATTATATGTTTAAGTTAATCACCCATCAACAAACAAAATGCCGAAGTTCTTATAATAAATGAAAAAATGATCATTGTTGCAGGTTTACATTATAGATTAGATGTTTAACTTACTAATATAATAAAAATAAATTATTATAATTATAAAATGTTAGAAACTGCTTGTTGTATTTTTTTTTCATATATCTTTAATTATTTTGTGATGTATTAACCATTTATATTGATATGTGTAATAGTTACAATGACGAGCAAGGATATTGGTTGGGAACATGGTAAACCCGTGGGAGGGAATAGAAAAATTGTGAGATGCAATTATTGTGGAAAAATAATGCATGGTGGCATTACAAGGTTGAAAGAACATGTCGGTCATGTCATAGGACAAGTTGAGCCTTGTCCAAGGGCCTCAAGTGAAGTTAGAGATTTAATGAAAATGCATCTAAAGATTGGTAAGATTCAAAGAGCTACAATAAAACAGAAAAAAGAAGAAATATTGAATTCTTTCCAACAAGAAAGTATGCATGGTAATTTCAACATGGTTGGCGACGAGGAGGACGAAGCCTTTTTTGAAATTGATGAAGAAAGTCGGATGGCGTTGGAAAAAAAACAAATGAAGCAAGCAATTAGAGAGAGCCAATACTTGCAATTTTTAGACGAACAACGAAGGCATTCGGTATCTGGGAGTCGACCTTCTATGTTTATGTCAGGTATGATTTGTAAACTAAAATATTATAACAAATTTGATACTATTTTATTAAATATAATTACATAAAGTTGCAATTTAGTCATTCATTTTTTATTTGTTAAATATTGTGAATTTTAGGGAATATGGGTGTTGGCACTTCAAACCCAACGACTTCTGAAAATAAAAGAGGATTGTCACGTAATTTCAGTGTCAGACAAGCAGATGAAATGACAAGCAGAGGAATTGAATCACATATGTTTCCTTCGAAACAAAAATCAGTCAAATTAATGTTTGCGAAGGAAAATATAAAAAGAGTTGGTAAGGCAGTTTCAAAGTTTTTTCATTTCAATGCTATACCATTTCATGCAGCTGACAATCCTTATTATCAATCGATGATTGATGAAATTGCCAAAGCTGGTTCTGGTATTAAAGGCCCTTCAGCTTATCAAATTGGAAATGAATATTTAGATGAAGAATTTGAAGAGCTTGAGAAATATCTTCGAGATATTTATGATAAATTTTCAACTTTTGGTTGTACACTTATGTGTGATGGGTGGAGCACTCGTACAAAACATCCAATAATAAATTTTATGGTATACTGTGATAGGCACATGATATACCATAGTTCAGTTGATTGTACCAATATTAAGAAAACTGCTGAATATATTTTCAAGTTAATGGATGAGGTAGTAGAGGTTGTGGGGGAAAAAAATGTTGTGCAAGTTGTGACAGATAGTGAATCTAGTATGAAAGCTGCTGGACAACTGTTGATGAAAAAAAGAAAAAATCTTTTCTGGTCACCTTGCGCTGCGCATTGTATAGATTTGATGTTGGAGGATATTGGCAAAATGGATAATGTAAAAGAAACTATTGCTCAGGGGAAGAAGATAACAAGTTTCATATATAACAGTGACAAAGTAGTGAATCTGATGAAGACATATACAAAAAAAAGGGAACTGCTACGTCCAGGTATCACTAGATTTGCAACTGAATTCATTTCTATGGAAAGTCTTCTTCGGCATTGTACAGAACTAAAAAGAATGTGCACCTCAGATGAATGGGCAGAGTTTAATAACACTACCAAGAGAAAAGCAGAAGCTATTAAAGTAGCTGAGTTGATATTGTCAGAGAAGTTTTGGAAAAAAGTTAGAAATGTGTGTGCAATAATGGAGCCTCTGGTCAAAGTTTTAAAAACTATTGATCAAGATAATAAGCCAACATTGCCAATTATTTATGAGGCAATGGATAGAGCAAAAATGGCTATTCAAAAGTCGGTGAAATCTTGGAAAACAATTTGGGAAGTGATTGATAATAGATGGTACAATCAACTTCATCGGGATTTACATGCGGCAGGTAATTTAAAATATTACATCCAATTTAAATATGTAATTTATTTATTTATTTATTTTCTAATTTTGTTATTTTATTGTATTTAGCATATTTTTTGAACCCGATCCTTCAATATTCTGGAACTTGTGAGTTTAATCTGGATGAAGTTCGAAGAGGGTTAAAGAACGTCATTGCAAAGTTGGAGCCAAATTTAGATGCACAAGTTGATTCAATAAATGAGGTATTCTTTTGATTATTTTATTTATTTATATTAATCAACAAATTTTAAAATTTTAACACTTGTGTATACATTATTTTTGTAGATCAAAATTTTTGCAGACAAAAAGGGAGGCTTTGGAAGTGCTATTGCAGCAAGAGCATTACCAAAATCTTTACCAGGTTTCAACTTAATTCATACTTACATAAACATCCAAATCATATAAATGAAGTTAATATTTTTATAATATTAAAATAATAATAATAAATGAATGTTATTATTACTTTGTTTGTTTAGCTGAATGGTGGCTTAACTACGGTGAAGATGCGCCAAATTTAAGGAATATTGCAGTGAAAATATTGAGTCAAACCTGCACATCCTCTGGTTGTGAGCGAAATTGGAGTACATGGTCATTAATTCATACAAAACTACGCAACCGTTTGGCAGTTAAAAAATTGCATAAATTAGTTTTTGTGCATTACAATATGCGATTGAAGGTGAAAAATTTGATGCATCAAAGAGATACTGATGATTTCTACAACCCAATTGACTTGAATCACATTTTTCACCAAGATGATATATTGGATGATTGGATAAGAGAAAATGAACAACCCACATTGCCTGAAGATAATCTGGATTGGTTGGATAAGGGCATTCATCAAACTGAATCAGAAAGTAGTGAATATCAAGAACATGACAACGATGGTTTTGGTGATACATTGTCCCAATATATTACCAAAAGAAATAAGAAAGGTCTTGCTGCATCCTCAAGTAGGAAACAAAAAAGTAAGACTAAACAAACCAGTAAGCAGACTGTTCCGTCATCTTCAAATAAAAGTGACAGCAGTAATGATGATGATGACAATGGTGACAATGGAGATGGAGGGAACAATTCTTCCAGGCATAGTGGTTACAATCGAGATAGCCAACAACCAGGAGGTATGTCATGGGCTCAAGGACAAGATAATTATTATGCCACTCAAGATACTGATCATGGCTATCGTCATGGTATAGAAGCACAGCGTCAATTCCTCAATGATTTAACTCAATTTTCAAGTGAGGATACTTTCTCTCACCATTCAGGGTCACAAAGATATAGAGGAGTCAATGATCAGATGCAAAATTTGGGTATATACTCAACTTATGAGCATGAATCTAATCAAAACCGTAGTACTAGTCAATTGGGATATGGCTATGACCAATCATATGGAATCACTCCTGACTATTACAGTGGATATCGGCCATTTGACAGACCTGGACAGGTTGAAAGGTCTACTAGCATTCATGGTAGTGGATACTATGAAAAAGAAATAGATAAGTCTCATGATGGTTCTTCTTTTGATTCCAATAACATTGGATTTTATGGTCATGATTCTACTGCATCATATGGTACCAGCGATAGTGTTAACTATCGAGGGTTTGGATACTACCATCAACAAATCATCTCCAATCCAGAAGTTCTTCCGTCCAATGATTATGGAACATCTAGTCAATCCTCACATCCAGTAAATACACCAGATAACTCGTTTACACTACCTACTCAAGGTCCTATGCCACTTCCACATCTGTTTTACCATTCATCGACCAATCACGATGATTTTGAACCACATCTCATTCTACTTGGTATTAACAGGTACGAAAATATAAAGTACTAGTATATCTTTTTACATATTTACCTTTTATCTAATATGATTTCTTTTTATTTTTGGCAGGAGATTGATCAAAATATTCCAACTTTATGCTATAAATAAATCTTTAGTTTGTATTGTTAATGGTTGATATTACTTTTGCAATTATTAGTTTTAAAATTGTGGTCTATGTTATTTTGATTTTATCTGTGATGCCATTGTATTAAATAATTAAAAGTACTTATCGTGTGTAATATGTATAAAAATAGTACATTTTACAAATTTTCTTTTGTTATTTTTTATTATTTTTGTTTAGCATACTTTTTTTTATATTATTAACAGTTTTTAGAATATTAAATGCTTTAAAATTTGCGTCTCACCGAGACCGTGACCGATATGCCGAGACCGATGTGGAACGTTCCGGGCCGCGACCGCGACCGCGACCGTGACTTTGAACCATGGTCATGATGGATAATTTTTTTGGCAACCCACAGCTTTTAAGCAAGAATTTCTTCATGACATCCTCAAGCAATGTAGCAGTCCAAATGTTCGTAGTTAATTCAGCAAGAAAGGAGCAGAATTTTGTTAAGAAATTTCAGTCACAAGCAAGTCCTACGGTTCAGCCATTCCAAATGCAGAACGGTCCCTCTCATTTTCTTCATTTCCTTACTCCCACTTATCATGCAAATGGTAACTTTGGCCACAGTATCCTACGGCAACGTAAAGTTTAAAGCTAATGGACTGAAACAATAGCTGAACTAGGCCTTCTCTCGACCAATATTGGAAGGGATTCCTGCAGCAGCTAGTTATGCAATAGGAAGCTTTTCATAGTTTCTCTATCTAGATATAAATCTTCCAAGCAAGCTGCAGCTAAAATACTATGCAACAAATCAGGTCTCAAGGTGGAATTTTTGGAGCCAACGTTCGTAAGGAAACCTGGTAAGTTTCTTTCCCTTCTCTCGGTTGAAGTGGACAGAATTCCAGCAGCTATTTCTATCATTTCCAGCTTACTCCTCTCGGTTGCTAGTTTCTTTTCCTCTCTCTTTTTAGTCAGTTACTTAGCAACGTTATGCTCAGCTAAGACTTATTCCCTCACTAAAATACAACATTTTCCAGCAAGTTTCCTTCTTTATTTTCAGCTCAAGGCTCAACAGATTCAGTCCAGTTTCAATTTCACTCCTTTATCAGATTTCTCCTCAGTTAAAACTTATTATTCTTTGCTAAAAACTAACATGCAGCCCATATATTCAGTTATATTCCAGAAATGAAAGAGTGGTTACAAGATTCTTACCTTTTTCCATTAAGTTTTAATAGTTGCGGATTGCTCATGCTCGTAGCTTCGGTCTTTCTAACTTTTGCACCAGCTCTACCCTATTTCCCTCACTGATGCAGTTGATGCGTGAATTGCAGACTGGTTTCACCTCTTGTACTCACTCTTGGCTCATGGTTCTAAGGTCACAAGCTGGATGAATGCAACTAACACTGTCTAACTCTCTCCTCCTCACTCTCTCGGTTGCACTGGAAGCAAGAGGAAATCAGAAATGCTTCCTTTTCTCCCTTTTGATTGTGTACTGAGATGAGAGAAATATGTCTTAGTTTCTCTCGGTCTTGCTCTTAAGGTCTGGTTGATATGAAGAAAAGTAAGGTGTACTTCTTCGCTCGGCTGATCACTCAATCTTCTTCACTCGGTGTTGCAGGCTGCTCGAGTTTGCTATCACAACTCCTCACTCGACCTCCCTTTTGTTTTCGTTCGTATAGATAGTGTAGACACCAAATTTTGAATAATTTTATGTGGCATCTATTTCATGATTTTCATTTTAGATTGCTTGCATTCGTTGTTTACTTTTAGTTTTAATTTTTAGTTTTAGCTTTTAAGTTTAAAATTAGCGTAGAGTTTTTAGAAAAAAGAAAAGGAAAACATCAAAAATATGTTGTAGTCATTTTGTTTTTATTCAATGCTTTCTTGAAAAGAAAAATTCAAAAAAAATAGGTTTTAGTTGGATTGGAAAAATGAAAAAAAAAGAAAAAGGAAAAAGGAAAATTTGTTCACAAAAATATGTTTATTTCTTTAAATTCAATCTTTGGGCACTTTAGTTATTTTTATTAAGTTATTTTGAGGAAAAAGAAAATGATGAAAAAGAAAAAAAAGGAAAATTTTAAAATGGCCATTTTTGTTTAGTTTTTTGTTTAAAATTATTTTTGTTTTGTTATTATTATTATTACCTGGTTTGTGTAATTTTGTTATTATTATTATTATTTATATTTTATCATTTCTGTAATCTTCAAGTTGTTTTCTTAAAAAAAAAAAAAAAAAAAAAAAAAAATTGATTCGCGGCATGCAAGTTGCCGCGACTTGCAAAGTGAAGATTCGGGTGAGCCCCTTGGGCTGCAAATACAGGAAGAAAGGACGGAGGTTTTAGGGTTGAAGGGAGGATCATTTGATATAAATAGAAAAAGGCAAGACAGCCGCAGGAGAGGGAGGAGGGAAGAAAGGTCGACGGCTAAAAATTATCAGAGAGAGCCGAGAGAGTTTCTTGGGGAAACAAAAAGTGACGGCGAGAAAATTTTAGGACAGGGGAGAGGGCTGATGAACGAGCAAAACCAGAGAGACTGAGAGTGGTAGGGGGCTGAGTGAAAAGCTGTGAGCTTGAGGATGGAAAAAGAAGATTGTTAGGGGAGCTGTTGGCTGCTGGAGAGGAGCGAAACCAAAAGGGTCTTCAGTCGCGAAGACGAAGAAGGGCTTGTGTCATCGCCCGCGCTCTTTCGCTGACGTTTTGAGGTTTCTGGCCGAATCATCTTGAGCCTTTTCTCCATTCAGGTATTGGATTCTTACCTGTTTTACGTCTTGACCGAAAGGGAATTGCAGAAAGCTTGCGGCTTTGCTTGTTTTTATGCTCGGATTTGTTTAGCTTGGACTGGTTTTGAGAGACAGAAACTCGAATGTGGTCTATCATGAATGTTCATCCCAAGTCCCTCTCCTAGCCTCTATGCTGAACTTATGACTCTGATGGAAATAAATTAATGCATAAGGTTCGGATAAGTTTCATCTGCACGAACAAATTTGCAGAATTTTTATTTCCCTAGCTTTCTGTATGCGCATTCTTTTCCCTGATTCTGTGAATTCCATGCTCAAGGCTAGTAAAGGGTTTTGATGAACCTTGTCGCCTGTTTCTAGGATGTTTTGTGTCTAAATGTCTAATGATGTAAACTCTTGGTCACACGGTTGCATGGGTCCTCGTCTGGTTGCAGATTTTGTGCATGAAAGCTTGCTGCAACAAGCTTGAAGTTGGCTTGTTGCAGCAGCGTGGATTTTCTGTTTCGATTGCCCAAAGCTCGAAGTTTTCTTTCCTTGGCTTTCTGTCCAGCATGATTTTGTATAAAAGAGAGTAGATCCATGTTTGAGGATATTTGACTAGTGCTGGGTTTCTTTGGCCGAACAATTTTTGCTGAATGTTTGCATCTGCATTTTATTATTTTTCTGAGTTGCTGTAAGCTGCGGAAGTAGCAGCAGCAATTGCAGAAGTAAAGAGGTCTTTGGCATTTGTTTGCTTGCGTGCAAAAATCAAAAACTTTGTTCAGGTTATGCTAACTAAACGCTTGAGATATTTACTGGTTTGGGGTTGATAAACCTATGAGCTTAGTGCATTTTTTTTTTGTGTGTATGAGTGGAGCCGCAGGGTTGCAACAGGAAGCCGCAAGTGTCGTCCTTTCTTTTGCTGCATTTCGTCTTCATCATTTGCTGCTTTCTTTTCTTCCCATAACAGCCCATACAAGCTAGTTTTTTTTTTGGTCATCTTGTTAGCTGAATCTGGTGTAACTAATTAAGGATAGAATTGCATGTTTTCGTCTAAATGTCTCATGATTTGCGGATGCACAAACAAGAGGGAACATTGCAGCAAGATTGTTGACCGAAAACTTTGCAGAAACCTGAGGACAGTGAAAACGCAGCAGATTCTATTTTGTTGTCGCAGCCACTGTTTCTAGTTGTCATTCGCATGAAGTGCTGCCATGAATTATATTTTTCAGAGGTGTTTAGCCATGTTTGTTAATAGAAGTTGGTTGAAAGCTTTGAATGGATCTTGCTTGCCGAATCTTGTTGAGAAATCATGGAAGCTGTTGAATGAATTGGCATGATAATCACTTGGTTTGTTTGATGCAGAGAATGCTTTCGTACGTTTGCATGCATGCATGTACTAATTCCAGAAAATTGCATCCTCACCCCCCAAGTCTCCCCTTCTCCTGCTATGGCCCAATCAATTGAATAATTTCATCAAATTGGTCCTTGATAATTTTAATTTGTGCAACTTCATTGCTTGTTTGCTTCAATTAACTACCATGCTTAGCTTAAATTGCACTTAAGTTATGACTTTAGGGACTTTATGACTAAGTGAGCCTTGTTTTGCCCATTTCTTTTAATTTTTCTTAAATAAAGTGGTGCCTTGACCTTTTTATTATTTTGGAGGGTAATTGAATAATTTCACTTCATTGGGGCGTCAATTCAAGGGAGGTACACTCTATCCCTCATTTGCACTACATTTGACCTTACGTGCTCCTACGTGTTGTGTGAATATGCCTGTCTACTTCGCTTTCCTTACCTCCTTGCATGCATTTACTTGCTTTTTACTTTTATTTAAGTTTTTATGGGGTATGTGTACACCTCTTGGCTTGTAATAGATAGTGCTCGGAGAGCATCTGGTCCATTCACCCTTTCCCTTTTATGCTTTTATGGGGTATGTGTACACCTCTTGGCTTGTAATAGATAGTGCTCGGAGAGCATCTGGTCCATTCACCCTTTCCCTTTTATGCTTTTATGGGGTATGTGTACACCTCTTGGCTTGTAATAGATAGCACTCGGAGAGCACCTGGTCCATTTCCCCTTCCCCTTGGTTGCTTGTTTTTGTTGCTACATGTTTAATTGCTTTATTAGGCTCTTGCATCTAGTCGAGCATGCTAAGTGCTATGTGCTATGTGTTTACGAGTGTTTTGGCATGTCTACTTGCTTTCATAGCCATGAATGAGTGGAATGGATGAATGTACGTTTCCGCTAGTCCAACGCTAGTCGGAATTCATAGAATGGGCTAGTCCAACGCTAGACCCTTAGGGATTTCCCCTCATTAGCATATCATTTGCTTGTTCACTACATATCATGCATTTTTCCTTAGTTTTATCATCTGGCATGCTCCTCGAGCCCCTTTTCCCCTCATTTTAGGATTTTTGCATCTCATACTAGTTATAGGGTACATTTGCGTGAGAGTCCCTTTCCGATAAGGGAAACGAGCGAGTGTGGCTACTCGATAGCCTTAGCACGCTAGTTTCGCCTTCTAATCAAAGGGAAAATCAAGTCACGATTTAGGTCTCCCCGTACCCAATATGCATGAATTCCCTAGACTCATGCATTCTCAATCCACTCTATCATTACACTTTCACTTTTGTCTCATTTGCACACATGCACCTTTTTATCACTTTCACTTGCACACGAACACTTTTTTATCTCCACTTGCACACGAACCCTTTTATCTTCACTTGCACACGAACAACTTTATCTTCACTCGCACACGAGTACTTTCATCTACATTTGCACACCTTCACTCTTACCTTATTACTTTTATCATTTTTTTACTTCACACAAACTCCCACTTTCACATGGCATGCATCCCACTCATTTTTCACGTCATTTAGATTTAGGTGTGACCTCTCCAAAAGGATCATTATTGGGCTTCACAATTAATGTGATTAGCACCACTCAACCTTTGAAGAGAAATTTCCCCCAATACCCCTAGGTCTAGGTTTTTGCATTCATATAGACATATCCAATATGCGATACATACCTTGGGTAGAAAACTAGGAAAGGTAAGGTTAAGTCGCGCAACTAGCCTTGGCTAGGTCAAAGGGGTGCCTTGGATTCTATCCTTGCCTTCCCATTTGTCAAACGTGACCCCCGAACCTTTTTCTTTGGCTTACGTGGACTAGGAGTCGTTTTAAAAAGGGTTTTACTACTTTGTCTTTAAAAAACACTTTTTGGGTGACTTGGTACACCCCAAATCTATACCAAGTGGCGACTCCGTTTTCATATTTAAAAAACCCTTTTTAAAATTTCATTTGGCCAAATCGTCGCTTTCCAAAGTCTCATGGCCTTTTTACTTTTCATTTTGCACACGTTCACACCACACTTCACACATCATCATCACACACATTCACACGCATTCAAAAAGTGGGGCGCGACAGTTGGCGACTCCACTGGGGAGTTCCTAAGTGGGTCCAAGCATTTGATTTGACCATTCTTTTCCCTTTTCTACCCTTTTTATGCATAACATTTGGATATTAGGGTTGCATTTTTCTATTTTTAGGACTTTTGGCCTTGCACGCGTATTAAACTACTCCCTCACTCACGTATGTATGATTGGTTGTTTGGATGAATATTTTATTTGTTTTATTCCGCGCTCGCATTGCATTTGGGGGGGTGTGTCACCTTAGAGCCTCGCGTTGGTTCTTGATCTCTCCCCTCCAAACGAGCACTAGCATACGCGCATACGCTTGATCTCTCCCCTCATTTATTTTTCTTTTAGTGGCTTGTCACGCCACTCCACCCTGTTAGGATTTTAGGCGACCCACTTGGACATGTGATCGTATCACGACGTGTGCGTAGCATGATCCGAGGGGTCACTCGATCTTCCGCTTTAAACTTTAGGTTGATAACCTATTAGTTTTTAGTCGAAGGTTGAGGATTTTTTTTAGATTCGCCCAGACGGGTAGCCGTAACACGACGTGTGAGTAGCAACGTCTGGGGAATCGCTCGAGCCACCGACAAGGAACCTTGGAAGTGATGACCCTTGGTTTCCAAGTCTGAAGGCTCGGGGACCTATGACTTATCGAGTCTAGATGCATTAGTGAACCCTAACCTCATGCATCCATGATAGTTTACCTAGGATAGCGTCTGCCTTACCCTATTAGGGACACTATTCACGAGGGGAGGGGTCCAACCCCTTTCTCCTTTTATCGCTTTATTTCTTTGTGCTGATTTCGTTGCCACAATGTGTTATGTGTATTTGTCTTGGTTGAACTAACTTTTCTTGATTTTGTGTCCCCATTGCATTCACAAACCCTAGCAAATAAGAGGTCTGGCATGACCTTCTTTTAGAACCTACCCTCGTAAATAGGTTATTGCACGTTTAAAGATTTTGGTATATTGCATTCATAGATTAATAATGCCATGCCATTTTTAAGCCTACCTTGGCGTATAAAAGGTCCTTTTAGGTCATGATTTCATTTCAAATTGCATGTTTTACTGCTTTAATAAATGGCATCATGCATAAACCATAGAAAGGGAATGCCACATAGGGAATCCCGTGTTTAGGAATAAGCCACCTTGTGTCTCGGATACTTAATCCAGTGAGACTTGCACGTTTACATTTTTGTACCATCCAAAGGGGTAGTGCACAAGGTAAGGTAGGATCCGATCATTTTCATAGAGTGATCTTTGGAATATGAGCATCTAATAATCACTTTTTGGCCATTTTATCAAAAATTGGTAAAAATCCCTTGCGTGAAGGACATTAATTTGAAGAAATTCACAAATGATTCCTCCTATTGAGACGATAAATAAACTGAGGCCAGAATTTGATTTTTAGAAGGTCATAGACTAATGCACCTCAATAATTTTGAAATAACCAATGGCCGGACAATTCAACCAATCCATTTTGCCAATTCATTCAATAAATTGTCAACTCATTTGACCAATTTACCCTTTTTAGGGTCATTCGGCCGATTTTTGAATAAATCACTAATTCAATTTCATTCATTTGGCCAATTTACCCATTTTTAGGGCAACCGAGCCGATTTTGAATAAATCAATTTTCGTTCATTCTAGTTGATCAATTTACCCTTGTTAGGGTGATCTGATTAATTTTGGATAAATTAAATTTCATTCAATTCATTTGACCTGTTTCCCTTTTTAGGGTAATCCGGTCGATTTTTAATAAATTGTCAATTTCATTTGACCAATTAGGATTTCAATGTCGAATTTCAAAATGGAAAACCTAGTCGATTTTGAGAAAAGCAACCATTGCATCCAGCCATTTGATCAGTTGAAGTTTTGACCCGTGCTTTACTGAGAAAAGTTGTCAAAACGAATTCCAATCTCTTCGATAGGAGGTCCGTCAAGGTCAAACTCCTGCCTTTTGTAAATCAAAGGTGATCAATCTATTCGGACGTTGTCCTCATTTTGACAAATCTCTCGTCACTCCAATTGACCAAATTCTTTCAAAAAATTATTTTTCACTCAATGAGTTGATCAGATCCATCAGGTATGGTATGGTGCCTACCTCAGAGGATTGCATCTTCATTCTAGGCCTACCCTTGGCACAAAAAGGGCTCCTCCATAGGACATGCATCCGAATTTTTTGGATATTTACTAACTCTTGTCTTTTTCTTTTCCTTTTCTTTATTTTTATTGGAATAGCCAAGCGAAGGCTCAATCTAAAGATAATCTTTCAAAATTCTCAGGTAATATTTAAACCTAGCTTCTCGTCGAAGCCCCATCATAACGCGATCCCGTAATCAAGCCCAGAGGAATCGTGTAAACATGAGTTCGCAACCGGAATTGTCGGATAAGTCTGCTACTACAGCCCAACCTGAGACTGCAAGTTTGGGGGTCCAACTGACCGAGATGCTCACGAAGTTTGGTGAGATGGCATCTGAAATGGCCGCCCAAAAGAAATTAATCGATGAGCTTATCAGTAGCGGAGTTCAACCCGAGCCTGGACTCGTCAGTCAATCGGGGCCAGAATCATTGGTCATGCCCATGACCCAAACCACTTTTACTCCACCCTTCATCATTTCATCCGAAGGAACTTTCACCTACCCCACCATAAATTTGCCATACACTTACCCTCCTAACCCTTCGTTCTTTCCTACTCACATGCAAGGTCCCCAACCGCAAATCACTTCAAACATACCCCCCGAGCCTCATACTTTTTATCACACTGCCGCTGAGCCATTCCTACCGGACCATATTGTTCAAACCAAGCCAGAACTGGGGGAATCTTCCGCTCCCGTTGATATAAAGCTGCTCAAACGCCTTGACCGTTTTGATGAGTTTATGAAGAGGAGTCAGGGGTTGAACAAGCAAGGAGTCCTGGATTATGATGAGCTTTGTCTCTTTCCAAAAGTGCAATTGCCTGAGGGGTTCAAAACCCCTAAGTTTAATAAGTACGATGGAACTGGCAATCCCAAAACGCATCTCCGCCTGTTTGCTAACAAATTGGGAAGGCCCATAGATGACGAGAACCTGCCTCTAAGGTTGTTCCCGGAAAGTTTGGAGGGGGATGCCCTCGATTGGTATTCTAATCTGAAGCCCGAAGAAGTAAAAACCTGGATCGACTTTTCCAAAGCTTTTGTAAGGCAATACGAGTATAACTGCGAGCTGGCTCCTACACGAACCACGTTGGAAGGGACAAAGAGGAAGCCATCTGAAGATCATAAAACCTATGCTAAAAGATGGAGGAAAATAGCTGCAAAAGTCGAGCCACCAATGACTGAAGATGAAATCATTCGCACCTTCATTAAAGCACACGATCCCCCGTATTTTGAGGAAATCTTTCGCATGACTGGATGCTCATTTGCTGCTATTGTCAACAAACTTGAAGAATATGATGGTTTTGTGAAGGCGGGAAAGATCGTTAATGTGTCGGCTCTGAAATCACAATTGGAAGCAATGCAAAATCAAGGCAGCAATAACAAGAAATTCCCATTTAAAAAGAGGGAAGAGGAAGTTTCATTTGTCTCGAAACAAGGCGCTTCTTTCCGACCTAGATCCCAACAATATCCCACCTACTCATACCATTACCCGTACCAAGCACACCTTCAACCTGTGTACCATACCACTATTAACCACCCTCGACCTCGACCAAATTACCCAAACACACCTACAACACCATTTCATATCTCCCCACATAACTTCCAGACTAGACCTCGCTCTCCTTATCATCCAAGACCCACCTTACCCGTCAACCATAATTACAACTATCAACAGACCGCTGGCATCCAAGACCCGGCCCGATATAGAACTTTTACCAATTTAGGTCGGCCCTTGGATCAACTATATGAGCAGCTCAAGGCCGTGGGGAAAATTGGTGCAATACCTCCTAAAGTCTATACTAAAGGAGTTCCCCCTGGTTATAATCCTCAATCTTTTTGTGCCTACCATTCTGGAGCTCCTGGACATTCTACTGTCAATTGTTGGGTACTTAAACACAGAATCCAAGACATGATTGAGGCCGGAGACATAATTTTGAAAGGAAGGGAAGAACAAGGACCAAATATAAGTACAAATCCTTTTCCTGAACACAAGGACACCTTTGAGGCATCCACCTCCAATGACGAAATTTGAAAGAGCTCTTCACAATTTGGATGGCTGACTATCTTCCCTCTCGAAGGGAATTTTGATAAATCTAGGGGTTGTCATTTGCTAAAATTCAGGAAAATTTTTTCTTGCATATGTACATAGCTTAATGAAAGCATCTTTTGCAATTTGATTATTTGTTTATTTGATTATTGTTTTGGATTTTTTGTTAATTCTTTGAGATGGCCAAAGGTGAAGTTATTTGACTCTTTTGAATATCACTGTCTAGGAATTTGATGAAACCCTTTATTGAAAATCCCTTCATTAAAAATCACTTCACTGGAAAAATCCCTTCATTAAGGAATCCCGTCACTGGAAAAATTCTTTCATTTGAAAATTCCTTCATTGATAAATCCCTTCATTTGAGAAAATCTCTTTCCGGCCAGGTTGGAAGTTGATTGGTTAAAACAGTGTCATTAACGATTGATTTTGATTGATGAAAAGGAGTTGAATGCTATGTGCCATGACCAATATTGTCAAAATGCATGGCCTATGTTCATAACAAAAGGGTCCGCCACCGATATCCTGAAGAAGGGAACAAAGTGCTAATGTGATTCAAATTGACAAAGCTTATTGGATGTTCAAGAGGTATTGCTTGGAGGAGTACTCATTTTGGGCAGAGATGGAAGGACAGACATTCCCTCGACCTATCAACTCAGACATGTGTAAGAAATTCTTTATTTGATTATGCAAATTCCTTCTAGGAAATCATGCAAGAGACGAGGCAAAAGTCAGGCCATCTTCCTTTCCAATCAAAACATTTCATCCCTAGTCGTCCCTTTTGAGCCATCAGAACAATAATTTTTGTTTGGCAACCCCTGAGAACTGCAAACCCCACACTGGGGCAAATTCATTTTGAAAATGATCAGAAAAGGGAAGAAAAACCCCACACTGGGGCAAATTTATCTTTGAAAGAGATGAAAAGGGAAAAAAGAACCCCACACAGGGGCAAATTTAGTTTTTGAAAAAAAAATGCAAAAAGTAAGAAGAATGCAATGAAGAAAATGCAAAGAAAGAAAATCCAATCAAACTGGGGCAAAATTTTCCTCAGTTTCGTTCAAAATTGGAAATAATTTCAAAATGATGCAATCTCAGGCTATTTCACACCCCTCTCATCAAAATTTGCTTTCAAGCCTCAACTTTTCTTGAAAAACACCCCACCTGACTTCATTTCAAAAGCCCAAAGTCCTGGCTTTCGTCATTTGCCGTATTTTCTATTGGGAAGTTTGCTAATCAACTGGCAAGTGATGTCCATAATGCCTTCGCCTAATCTTACAAGGGAAGCGCATTTTACTGATGTCAGCAATCTTCAGTTCATGCTCCTGAGTCGATTATGGTTGAGTTTTTCCATTGTTCCTTTGGTGAAAACCCGAAAGGGCACCTCAAAAGAAAAGGAACAAAACAAAAGAAAAAGAGAAAAACAAAAACAAAAACAAAGCAAAAGAAAAGGAGTGGGGGCAACCTTGGTGAAAACCCGAAAGGGCGCCAAGGTAGGATTTCTGCAATGAGCAAGCACAAGGAGGAACAACTGGTGGTTTGATCCATTTGGATTTCTCCTCATTTTTGTCATACCCCTGCCAATATTGAATTCCAGAACAAGGATATTCAGAGATTCGAATACGCATCCTTTGGCCAAAGCTGTGTCATTTTGTAAAACATTCTTTGGCAAATACATTCTTAGGAAACTCATTTTTACCAAATTTCTTGCATTCATGGCATTTTTGTAGAATTTAAGCACAAATAGTTGTGAGTGCATTTTTGTGCATATTCATTTTTACATGACATATGAATTTTTCTTGCATTGAATTGTGGTAAATGACAACCCCCGTGGTTTACTCGAAGCATACTTGGGTTCAGTCATCTCTTAAAAAGGGCTAAGGCGCAACCAAGCCAATTACGAAGGCTTCGCAATATGGCAAAATGCTTACCCGGTCAGTCTGGAAAAGCAGAGACATTTGAAATGATAAATCCAACCAAGTCAGATGCCGCGGCCAACTTTGACGAAGGCATCAAAAAGCTTATGTTTACACGATTCTCAAAGGCAGACGGATCAAATGATGGTGGCAATTTCTTTTGTTTTTTCTCTTTTATAGAAAATTGCATGCACAGATGAAAGTAATCACACCTTGCACCGGTGTCGGAAAGAGTCCTCTGGTGAACAAAGGCAAATCGAAAATGTTGCAAGTAAATTTGATCAAAAGGTGCAACAGCATGGCGATACAGAATCAACTATGGACTCAAATTCCAGAAATCCATCATACTGGAGCAAATTAATTTTTTGGAAAGGTTCTCAAAAGTCAAAAAAAAGAAAAGCGAAGAGAAAAGAAAATCATCAATCAAAAATTAAAAAATCAAATCAAGTTTCATTTCGGCAGGACCGGGTTTTATCCCGCTGATCGCTTATTTCGGCAGGACCGGGTGTTATCCCGCTGACCGCCAACCTCGGCAGGACCGGGTTTTATCCCGCTGACCGCCAATCTCGGCAGGACCGGGTATAATCCCGCTGACCATTTTTATCAAATTGGGACCGGGTTTCATCCCGCCAATCTCGGCAGGACCGGGTATAATCCCGCTGACGCATTTTATCAAATTGGGACTCGGGTTTCATCCCGCCAGGACCGGGTATAATCCCGCTGACCGCTTTTTATCAAATTGGGACCGGGTTTCATCCCGCCAATCTCGGCAGGACCGGGTATAATCCCGCTGACCATTTTTATCAAATTGGGACCGGGTTTCATCCCGCCAATCTTGGCAGGATCGGGTATAATCCCGCTGACCGATTTTTATCAAATTGGGACCGGGTTTCATCCCGCCAATCTTGGCAGGATCGGGTTTAATCCCACTGACCAATTCATTACTGGGGCAAATCTGTGGATACATGTTCAAATAAAGTCTTATGCAGTTTTCTTCATACAATCCCATTTAAATTCCTGTTCGGGTCTACCCCGTCTTAAATTTCTGTTCGGGTCTATCCCGTGGGGCTATCCCAATTTTACATTTTCTGTCCGGGTCTGTCCCGTTTTAAACTTCCAGTTCGGGTCTATCCCGTTTTAAATTTCTCGTCCGAGTCAGTCTCATTAAAAGGAGTCAGTCCTCATGTCAATAACAGCAGTCGTTCGAGTAGCTGAAGCCGAATGACTCAGGTAAGTATTTGGTGTCTACTTCTTTGTCTCAAGTTTTTTCAAAACTCAGACAAAGAGGGGCAAACTGTAGACACCAAATTTTGAATAATTTTATGTGGCATCTATTTCATGATTTTCATTTTAGATTGCTTGCATTCGTTGTTTACTTTTAGTTTTAATTTTTAGTTTTAGCTTTTAAGTTTAAAATTAGCGTAGAGTTTTTAGAAAAAAGAAAAGGAAAACATCAAAAATATGTTGTAGTCATTTTGTTTTTATTCAATGCTTTCTTGAAAAGAAAAATTCAAAAAAAATAGGTTTTAGTTGGATTGGAAAAATGAAAAAAAAAGAAAAAGGAAAAAGGAAAATTTGTTCACAAAAATATGTTTATTTCTTTAAATTCAATCTTTGGGCACTTTAGTTATTTTTATTAAGTTATTTTGAGGAAAAAGAAAATGATGAAAAAGAAAAAAAAGGAAAATTTTAAAATGGCCATTTTTGTTTAGTTTTTTGTTTAAAATTATTTTTGTTTTGTTATTATTATTATTACCTGGTTTGTGTAATTTTGTTATTATTATTTTATTATTTATATTTTCTGTAATCTTCAAGTTGTTTTCTTAAAAAAAAAAAAAAAAAAAAAAAAAAATTGATTCGCGGCATGCAAGTTGCCGCGACTTGCAAAGTGAAGATTCGGGTGAGCCCCTTGGGCTGCAAATACAGGAAGAAAGGACGGAGGTTTTAGGGTTGAAGGGAGGATCATTTGATATAAATAGAAAAAGGCAAGACAGCCGCAGGAGAGGGAGGAGGGAAGAAAGGTCGACGGCTAAAAATTATCGGAGAGAGCCGAGAGAGTTTCTTGGGGAAACAAAAAGTGACGGCGAGAAAATTTTAGGACAGGGGAGAGGGCTGATGAACAAGCAAAACCAGAGAGACTGAGAGTGGTAGGGGGCTGAGTGAAAAGCTGTGAGCTTGAGGATGGAAAAAGAAGATTGTTAGGGGAGCTGTTGGCTGCTGGAGAGGAGCGAAACCAAAAGGGTCTTCAGTCGCGAAGACGAAGAAGGGCTTGTGTCATCGCCCGCGCTCTTTCGCTGACGTTTTGAGGTTTCTGGCCGAATCATCTTGAGCCTTTTCTCCATTCAGGTATTGGATTCTTACCTGTTTTACGTCTTGACCGAAAGGGAATTGCAGAAAGCTTGCGGCTTTGCTTGTTTTTATGCTCGGATTTGTTTAGCTTGGACTGGTTTTGAGAGACAGAAACTCGAATGTGGTCTATCATGAATGTTCATCCCAAGTCCCTCTCCTAGCCTCTATGCTGAACTTATGACTCTGATGGAAATAAATTAATGCATAAGGTTCGGATAAGTTTCATCTGCACGAACAAATTTGCAGAATTTTTATTTCCCTAGCTTTCTGTATGCGCATTCTTTTCCCTGATTCTGTGAATTCCATGCTCAAGGCTAGTAAAGGGTTTTGATGAACCTTGTCGCCTGTTTCTAGGATGTTTTGTGTCTAAATGTCTAATGATGTAAACTCTTGGTCACACGGTTGCATGGGTCCTCGTCTGGTTGCAGATTTTGTGCATGAAAGCTTGCTGCAACAAGCTTGAAGTTGGCTTGTTGCAGCAGCGTGGATTTTCTGTTTCGATTGCCCAAAGCTCGAAGTTTTCTTTCCTTGGCTTTCTGTCCAGCATGATTTTGTATAAAAGAGAGTAGATCCATGTTTGAGGATATTTGACTAGTGCTGGGTTTCTTTGGCCGAACAATTTTTGCTGAATGTTTGCATCTGCATTTTATTATTTTTCTGAGTTGCTGTAAGCTGCGGAAGTAGCAGCAGCAATTGCAGAAGTAAAGAGGTCTTTGGCATTTGTTTGCTTGCGTGCAAAAATCAAAAACTTTGTTCAGGTTATGCTAACTAAACGCTTGAGATATTTACTGGTTTGGGGTTGATAAACCTATGAGCTTAGTGCATTTTTTTTTTGTGTGTATGAGTGGAGCCGCAGGGTTGCAACAGGAAGCCGCAAGTGTCGTCCTTTCTTTTGCTGCATTTCGTCTTCATCATTTGCTGCTTTCTTTTCTTCCCATAACAGCCCATACAAGCTAGTTTTTTTTTTGGTCATCTTGTTAGCTGAATCTGGTGTAACTAATTAAGGATAGAATTGCATGTTTTCGTCTAAATGTCTCATGATTTGCGGATGCACAAACAAGAGGGAACATTGCAGCAAGATTGTTGACCGAAAACTTTGCAGAAACCTGAGGACAGTGAAAACGCAGCAGATTCTATTTTGTTGTCGCAGCCACTGTTTCTAGTTGTCATTCGCATGAAGTGCTGCCATGAATTATATTTTTCAGAGGTGTTTAGCCATGTTTGTTAATAGAAGTTGGTTGAAAGCTTTGAATGGATCTTGCTTGCCGAATCTTGTTGAGAAATCATGGAAGCTGTTGAATGAATTGGCATGATAATCACTTGGTTTGTTTGATGCAGAGAATGCTTTCGTACGTTTGCATGCATGCATGTACTAATTCCAGAAAATTGCATCCTCACCCCCCAAGTCTCCCCTTCTCCTGCTATGGCCCAATCAATTGAATAATTTCATCAAATTGGTCCTTGATAATTTTAATTTGTGCAACTTCATTGCTTGTTTGCTTCAATTAACTACCATGCTTAGCTTAAATTGCACTTAAGTTATGACTTTAGGGACTTTATGACTAAGTGAGCCTTGTTTTGCCCATTTCTTTTAATTTTTCTTAAATAAAGTGGTGCCTTGACCTTTTTATTATTTTGGAGGGTAATTGAATAATTTCACTTCATTGGGGCGTCAATTCAAGGGAGGTACACTCTATCCCTCATTTGCACTACATTTGACCTTACGTGCTCCTACGTGTTGTGTGAATATGCCTGTCTACTTCGCTTTCCTTACCTCCTTGCATGCATTTACTTGCTTTTTACTTTTATTTAAGTTTTTATGGGGTATGTGTACACCTCTTGGCTTGTAATAGATAGTGCTCGGAGAGCATCTGGTCCATTCACCCTTTCCCTTTTATGCTTTTATGGGGTATGTGTACACCTCTTGGCTTGTAATAGATAGTGCTCGGAGAGCATCTGGTCCATTCACCCTTTCCCTTTTATGCTTTTATGGGGTATGTGTACACCTCTTGGCTTGTAATAGATAGCACTCGGAGAGCACCTGGTCCATTTCCCCTTCCCCTTGGTTGCTTGTTTTTGTTGCTACATGTTTAATTGCTTTATTAGGCTCTTGCATCTAGTCGAGCATGCTAAGTGCTATGTGCTATGTGTTTACGAGTGTTTTGGCATGTCTACTTGCTTTCATAGCCATGAATGAGTGGAATGGATGAATGTACGTTTCCGCTAGTCCAACGCTAGTCGGAATTCATAGAATGGGCTAGTCCAACGCTAGACCCTTAGGGATTTCCCCTCATTAGCATATCATTTGCTTGTTCACTACATATCATGCATTTTTCCTTAGTTTTATCATCTGGCATGCTCCTCGAGCCCCTTTTCCCCTCATTTTAGGATTTTTGCATCTCATACTAGTTATAGGGTACATTTGCGTGAGAGTCCCTTTCCGATAAGGGAAACGAGCGAGTGTGGCTACTCGATAGCCTTAGCACGCTAGTTTCGCCTTCTAATCAAAGGGAAAATCAAGTCACGATTTAGGTCTCCCCGTACCCAATATGCATGAATTCCCTAGACTCATGCATTCTCAATCCACTCTATCATTACACTTTCACTTTTGTCTCATTTGCACACATGCACCTTTTTATCACTTTCACTTGCACACGAACACTTTTTTATCTCCACTTGCACACGAACCCTTTTATCTTCACTTGCACACGAACAACTTTATCTTCACTCGCACACGAGTACTTTCATCTACATTTGCACACCTTCACTCTTACCTTATTACTTTTATCATTTTTTTACTTCACACAAACTCCCACTTTCACATGGCATGCATCCCACTCATTTTTCACGTCATTTAGATTTAGGTGTGACCTCTCCAAAAGGATCATTATTGGGCTTCACAATTAATGTGATTAGCACCACTCAACCTTTGAAGAGAAATTTCCCCCAATACCCTTAGGTCTAGGTTTTTGCATTCATATAGACATATCCAATATGCGATACATACCTTGGGTAGAAAACTAGGAAAGGTAAGGTTAAGTCGCGCAACTAGCCTTGGCTAGGTCAAAGGGGTGCCTTGGATTCTATCCTTGCCTTCCCCTTTGTCAAACGTGACCCCCGAACCTTTTTCTTTGGCTTACGTGGACTAGGAGTCGTTTTAAAAAGGGTTTTACTACTTTGTCTTTAAAAAACACTTTTTGGGTGACTTGGTACACCCCAAATCTATACCAAGTGGCGACTCCGTTTTCATATTTAAAAAACCCTTTTTAAAATTTCATTTGGCCAAATCGTCGCTTTCCAAAGTCTCATGGCCTTTTTACTTTTCATTTTGCACACGTTCACACCACACTTCACACATCATCATCACACACATTCACACGCATTCAAAAAGTGGGGCGCGACAGTTGGCGACTCCACTGGGGAGTTCCTAAGTGGGTCCAAGCATTTGATTTGACCATTCTTTTCCCTTTTCTACCCTTTTTATGCATAACATTTGGATATTAGGGTTGCATTTTTCTATTTTTAGGACTTTTGGCCTTGCACGCGTATTAAACTACTCCCTCACTCACGTATGTATGATTGGTTGTTTGGATGAATATTTTATTTGTTTTATTCCGCGCTCGCATTGCATTTGGGGGGGTGTGTCACCTTAGAGCCTCGCGTTGGTTCTTGATCTCTCCCCTCCAAACGAGCACTAGCATACGCGCATACGCTTGATCTCTCCCCTCATTTATTTTTCTTTTAGTGGCTTGTCACGCCACTCCACCCTGTTAGGATTTTAGGCGACCCACTTGGACATGTGATCGTATCACGACGTGTGCGTAGCATGATCCGAGGGGTCACTCGATCTTCCGCTTTAAACTTTAGGTTGATAACCTATTAGTTTTTAGTCGAAGGTTGAGGATTTTTTTTAGATTCGCCCAGACGGGTAGCCGTAACACGACGTGTGAGTAGCAACGTCTGGGGAATCGCTCGAGCCACCGACAAGGAACCTTGGAAGTGATGACCCTTGGTTTCCAAGTCTGAAGGCTCGGGGACCTATGACTTATCGAGTCTAGATGCATTAGTGAACCCTAACCTCATGCATCCATGATAGTTTACCTAGGATAGCGTCTGCCTTACCCTATTAGGGACACTATTCACGAGGGGAGGGGTCCAACCCCTTTCTCCTTTTATCGCTTTATTTCTTTGTGCTGATTTCGTTGCCACAATGTGTTATGTGTATTTGTCTTGGTTGAACTAACTTTTCTTGATTTTGTGTCCCCATTGCATTCACAAACCCTAGCAAATAAGAGGTCTGGCATGACCTTCTTTTAGAACCTACCCTCGTAAATAGGTTATTGCACGTTTAAAGATTTTGGTATATTGCATTCATAGATTAATAATGCCATGCCATTTTTAAGCCTACCTTGGCGTATAAAAGGTCCTTTTAGGTCATGATTTCATTTCAAATTGCATGTTTTACTGCTTTAATAAATGGCATCATGCATAAACCATAGAAAGGGAATGCCACATAGGGAATCCCGTGTTTAGGAATAAGCCACCTTGTGTCTCGGATACTTAATCCAGTGAGACTTGCACGTTTACATTTTTGTACCATCCAAAGGGGTAGTGCACAAGGTAAGGTAGGATCCGATCATTTTCATAGAGTGATCTTTGGAATATGAGCATCTAATAATCACTTTTTGGCCATTTTATCAAAAATTGGTAAAAATCCCTTGCGTGAAGGACATTAATTTGAAGAAATTCACAAATGATTCCTCCTATTGAGACGATAAATAAACTGAGGCCAGAATTTGATTTTTAGAAGGTCATAGACTAATGCACCTCAATAATTTTGAAATAACCAATGGCCGGACAATTCAACCAATCCATTTTGCCAATTCATTCAATAAATTGTCAACTCATTTGACCAATTTACCCTTTTTAGGGTCATTCGGCCGATTTTTGAATAAATCACTAATTCAATTTCATTCATTTGGCCAATTTACCCATTTTTAGGGCAACCGAGCCGATTTTGAATAAATCAATTTTCGTTCATTCTAGTTGATCAATTTACCCTTGTTAGGGTGATCTGATTAATTTTGGATAAATTAAATTTCATTCAATTCATTTGACCTGTTTCCCTTTTTAGGGTAATCCGGTCGATTTTTAATAAATTGTCAATTTCATTTGACCAATTAGGATTTCAATGTCGAATTTCAAAATGGAAAACCTAGTCGATTTTGAGAAAAGCAACCATTGCATCCAGCCATTTGATCAGTTGAAGTTTTGACCCGTGCTTTACTGAGAAAAGTTGTCAAAACGAATTCCAATCTCTTCGATAGGAGGTCCGTCAAGGTCAAACTCCTGCCTTTTGTAAATCAAAGGTGATCAATCTATTCGGACGTTGTCCTCATTTTGACAAATCTCTCGTCACTCCAATTGACCAAATTCTTTCAAAAAATTATTTTTCACTCAATGAGTTGATCAGATCCATCAGGTATGGTATGGTGCCTACCTCAGAGGATTGCATCTTCATTCTAGGCCTACCCTTGGCACAAAAAGGGCTCCTCCATAGGACATGCATCCGAATTTTTTGGATATTTACTAACTCTTGTCTTTTTCTTTTCCTTTTCTTTATTTTTATTGGAATAGCCAAGCGAAGGCTCAATCTAAAGATAATCTTTCAAAATTCTCAGGTAATATTTAAACCTAGCTTCTCGTCGAAGCCCCATCATAACGCGATCCCGTAATCAAGCCCAGAGGAATCGTGTAAACATGAGTTCGCAACCGGAATTGTCGGATAAGTCTGCTACTACAGCCCAACCTGAGACTGCAAGTTTGGGGGTCCAACTGACCGAGATGCTCACGAAGTTTGGTGAGATGGCATCTGAAATGGCCGCCCAAAAGAAATTAATCGATGAGCTTATCAGTAGCGGAGTTCAACCCGAGCCTGGACTCGTCAGTCAATCGGGGCCAGAATCATTGGTCATGCCCATGACCCAAACCACTTTTACTCCACCCTTCATCATTTCATCCGAAGGAACTTTCACCTACCCCACCATAAATTTGCCATACACTTACCCTCCTAACCCTTCGTTCTTTCCTACTCACATGCAAGGTCCCCAACCGCAAATCACTTCAAACATACCCCCCGAGCCTCATACTTTTTATCACACTGCCGCTGAGCCATTCCTACCGGACCATATTGTTCAAACCAAGCCAGAACTGGGGGAATCTTCCGCTCCCGTTGATATAAAGCTGCTCAAACGCCTTGACCGTTTTGATGAGTTTATGAAGAGGAGTCAGGGGTTGAACAAGCAAGGAGTCCTGGATTATGATGAGCTTTGTCTCTTTCCAAAAGTGCAATTGCCTGAGGGGTTCAAAACCCCTAAGTTTAATAAGTACGATGGAACTGGCAATCCCAAAACGCATCTCCGCCTGTTTGCTAACAAATTGGGAAGGCCCATAGATGACGAGAACCTGCCTCTAAGGTTGTTCCCGGAAAGTTTGGAGGGGGATGCCCTCGATTGGTATTCTAATCTGAAGCCCGAAGAAGTAAAAACCTGGATCGACTTTTCCAAAGCTTTTGTAAGGCAATACGAGTATAACTGCGAGCTGGCTCCTACACGAACCACGTTGGAAGGGACAAAGAGGAAGCCATCTGAAGATCATAAAACCTATGCTAAAAGATGGAGGAAAATAGCTGCAAAAGTCGAGCCACCAATGACTGAAGATGAAATCATTCGCACCTTCATTAAAGCACACGATCCCCCGTATTTTGAGGAAATCTTTCGCATGACTGGATGCTCATTTGCTGCTATTGTCAACAAACTTGAAGAATATGATGGTTTTGTGAAGGCGGGAAAGATCGTTAATGTGTCGGCTCTGAAATCACAATTGGAAGCAATGCAAAATCAAGGCAGCAATAACAAGAAATTCCCATTTAAAAAGAGGGAAGAGGAAGTTTCATTTGTCTCGAAACAAGGCGCTTCTTTCCGACCTAGATCCCAACAATATCCCACCTACTCATACCATTACCCGTACCAAGCACACCTTCAACCTGTGTACCATACCACTATTAACCACCCTCGACCTCGACCAAATTACCCAAACACACCTACAACACCATTTCATATCTCCCCACATAACTTCCAGACTAGACCTCGCTCTCCTTATCATCCAAGACCCACCTTACCCGTCAACCATAATTACAACTATCAACAGACCGCTGGCATCCAAGACCCGGCCCGATATAGAACTTTTACCAATTTAGGTCGGCCCTTGGATCAACTATATGAGCAGCTCAAGGCCGTGGGGAAAATTGGTGCAATACCTCCTAAAGTCTATACTAAAGGAGTTCCCCCTGGTTATAATCCTCAATCTTTTTGTGCCTACCATTCTGGAGCTCCTGGACATTCTACTGTCAATTGTTGGGTACTTAAACACAGAATCCAAGACATGATTGAGGCCGGAGACATAATTTTGAAAGGAAGGGAAGAACAAGGACCAAATATAAGTACAAATCCTTTTCCTGAACACAAGGACACCTTTGAGGCATCCACCTCCAATGACGAAATTTGAAAGAGCTCTTCACAATTTGGATGGCTGACTATCTTCCCTCTCGAAGGGAATTTTGATAAATCTAGGGGTTGTCATTTGCTAAAATTCAGGAAAATTTTTTCTTGCATATGTACATAGCTTAATGAAAGCATCTTTTGCAATTTGATTATTTGTTTATTTGATTATTGTTTTGGATTTTTTGTTAATTCTTTGAGATGGCCAAAGGTGAAGTTATTTGACTCTTTTGAATATCACTGTCTAGGAATTTGATGAAACCCTTTATTGAAAATCCCTTCATTAAAAATCACTTCACTGGAAAAATCCCTTCATTAAGGAATCCCGTCACTGGAAAAATTCTTTCATTTGAAAATTCCTTCATTGATAAATCCCTTCATTTGAGAAAATCTCTTTCCGGCCAGGTTGGAAGTTGATTGGTTAAAACAGTGTCATTAACGATTGATTTTGATTGATGAAAAGGAGTTGAATGCTATGTGCCATGACCAATATTGTCAAAATGCATGGCCTATGTTCATAACAAAAGGGTCCGCCACCGATATCCTGAAGAAGGGAACAAAGTGCTAATGTGATTCAAATTGACAAAGCTTATTGGATGTTCAAGAGGTATTGCTTGGAGGAGTACTCATTTTGGGCAGAGATGGAAGGACAGACATTCCCTCGACCTATCAACTCAGACATGTGTAAGAAATTCTTTATTTGATTATGCAAATTCCTTCTAGGAAATCATGCAAGAGACGAGGCAAAAGTCAGGCCATCTTCCTTTCCAATCAAAACATTTCATCCCTAGTCGTCCCTTTTGAGCCATCAGAACAATAATTTTTGTTTGGCAACCCCTGAGAACTGCAAACCCCACACTGGGGCAAATTCATTTTGAAAATGATCAGAAAAGGGAAGAAAAACCCCACACTGGGGCAAATTTATCTTTGAAAGAGATGAAAAGGGAAAAAAGAACCCCACACAGGGGCAAATTTAGTTTTTGAAAAAAAAATGCAAAAAGTAAGAAGAATGCAATGAAGAAAATGCAAAGAAAGAAAATCCAATCAAACTGGGGCAAAATTTTCCTCAGTTTCGTTCAAAATTGGAAATAATTTCAAAATGATGCAATCTCAGGCTATTTCACACCCCTCTCATCAAAATTTGCTTTCAAGCCTCAACTTTTCTTGAAAAACACCCCACCTGACTTCATTTCAAAAGCCCAAAGTCCTGGCTTTCGTCATTTGCCGTATTTTCTATTGGGAAGTTTGCTAATCAACTGGCAAGTGATGTCCATAATGCCTTCGCCTAATCTTACAAGGGAAGCGCATTTTACTGATGTCAGCAATCTTCAGTTCATGCTCCTGAGTCGATTATGGTTGAGTTTTTCCATTGTTCCTTTGGTGAAAACCCGAAAGGGCACCTCAAAAGAAAAGGAACAAAACAAAAGAAAAAGAGAAAAACAAAAACAAAAACAAAGCAAAAGAAAAGGAGTGGGGGCAACCTTGGTGAAAACCCGAAAGGGCGCCAAGGTAGGATTTCTGCAATGAGCAAGCACAAGGAGGAACAACTGGTGGTTTGATCCATTTGGATTTCTCCTCATTTTTGTCATACCCCTGCCAATATTGAATTCCAGAACAAGGATATTCAGAGATTCGAATACGCATCCTTTGGCCAAAGCTGTGTCATTTTGTAAAACATTCTTTGGCAAATACATTCTTAGGAAACTCATTTTTACCAAATTTCTTGCATTCATGGCATTTTTGTAGAATTTAAGCACAAATAGTTGTGAGTGCATTTTTGTGCATATTCATTTTTACATGACATGTGAATTTTTCTTGCATTGAATTGTGGTAAATGACAACCCCTGTGGTTTACTCGAAGCATACTTGGGTTCAGTCATCTCTTAAAAAGGGCTAAGGCGCAACCAAGCCAATTACGAAGGCTTCGCAATATGGCAAAATGCTTACCCGGTCAGTCTGGAAAAGCAGAGACATTTGAAATGATAAATCCAACCAAGTCAGATGCCGCGGCCAACTTTGACGAAGGCATCAAAAAGCTTATGTTTACACGATTCTCAAAGGCAGACGGATCAAATGATGGTGGCAATTTCTTTTGTTTTTTCTCTTTTATAGAAAATTGCATGCACAGATGAAAGTAATCACACCTTGCACCGGTGTCGGAAAGAGTCCTCTGGTGAACAAAGGCAAATCGAAAATGTTGCAAGTAAATTTGATCAAAAGGTGCAACAGCATGGCGATACAGAATCAACTATGGACTCAAATTCCAGAAATCCATCATACTGGAGCAAATTAATTTTTTGGAAAGGTTCTCAAAAGTCAAAAAAAAGAAAAGCGAAGAGAAAAGAAAATCATCAATCAAAAATTAAAAAATCAAATCAAGTTTCATTTCGGCAGGACCGGGTTTTATCCCGCTGATCGCTTATTTCGGCAGGACCGGGTGTTATCCCGCTGACCGCCAACCTCGGCAGGACCGGGTTTTATCCCGCTGACCGCCAATCTCGGCAGGACCGGGTATAATCCCGCTGACCATTTTTATCAAATTGGGACCGGGTTTCATCCCGCCAATCTCGGCAGGACCGGGTATAATCCCGCTGTGATGGCCAAATCCCGCAATCTCGCAGGACCGGGTATAATCCCGCTGATTTTTATCAAATTGGGACCGGGTTTCATCCCGCCAATCTTGGCAGGATCGGGTATAATCCCGCTGACCGATTTTTATCAAATTGGGACCGGGTTTCATCCCGCCAATCTTGGCAGGATCGGGTTTAATCCCACTGACCAATTCATTACTGGGGCAAATCTGTGGATACATGTTCAAATAAAGTCTTATGCAGTTTTCTTCATACAATCCCATTTAAATTCCTGTTCGGGTCTACCCCGTCTTAAATTTCTGTTCGGGTCTATCCCGTGGGGCTATCCCAATTTTACATTTTCTGTCCGGGTCTGTCCCGTTTTAAACTTCCAGTTCGGGTCTATCCCGTTTTAAATTTCTCGTCCGAGTCAGTCTCATTAAAAGGAGTCAGTCCTCATGTCAATAACAGCAGTCGTTCGAGTAGCTGAAGCCGAATGACTCAGGTAAGTATTTGGTGTCTACTTCTTTGTCTCAAGTTTTTTCAAAACTCAGACAAAGAGGGGCAAACTGTAGACACCAAATTTTGAATAATTTTATGTGGCATCTATTTCATGATTTTCATTTTAGATTGCTTGCATTCGTTGTTTACTTTTAGTTTTAATTTTTAGTTTTAGCTTTTAAGTTTAAAATTAGCGTAGAGTTTTTAGAAAAAAGAAAAGGAAAACATCAAAAATATGTTGTAGTCATTTTGTTTTTATTCAATGCTTTCTTGAAAAGAAAAATTCAAAAAAAATAGGTTTTAGTTGGATTGGAAAAATGAAAAAAAAAGAAAAAGGAAAAAGGAAAATTTGTTCACAAAAATATGTTTATTTCTTTAAATTCAATCTTTGGGCACTTTAGTTATTTTTATTAAGTTATTTTGAGGAAAAAGAAAATGATGAAAAAGAAAAAAAAGGAAAATTTTAAAATGGCCATTTTTGTTTAGTTTTTTGTTTAAAATTATTTTTGTTTTGTTATTATTATTATTACCTGGTTTGTGTAATTTTGTTATTGTTATTATTTTATTATTTTATTTTATCATTTCTGTAATCTTCAAGTTGTTTTCTTAAAAAAAAAAAAAAAAAAAAAAAAAATTGATTCGCGGCATGCAAGTTGCCGCGACTTGCAAAGTGAAGATTCGGGTGAGCCCCTTGGGCTGCAAATACAGGAAGAAAGGACGGAGGTTTTAGGGTTGAAGGGAGGATCATTTGATATAAATAGAAAAAGGCAAGACAGCCGCAGGAGAGGGAGGAGGGAAGAAAGGTCGACGGCTAAAAATTATCGGAGAGAGCCGAGAGAGTTTCTTGGGGAAACAAAAAGTGACGGCGAGAAAATTTTAGGACAGGGGAGAGGGCTGATGAACAAGCAAAACCAGAGAGACTGAGAGTGGTAGGGGGCTGAGTGAAAAGCTGTGAGCTTGAGGATGGAAAAAGAAGATTGTTAGGGGAGCTGTTGGCTGCTGGAGAGGAGCGAAACCAAAAGGGTCTTCAGTCGCGAAGACGAAGAAGGGCTTGTGTCATCGCCCGCGCTCTTTCGCTGACGTTTTGAGGTTTCTGGCCGAATCATCTTGAGCCTTTTCTCCATTCAGGTATTGGATTCTTACCTGTTTTACGTCTTGACCGAAAGGGAATTGCAGAAAGCTTGCGGCTTTGCTTGTTTTTATGCTCGGATTTGTTTAGCTTGGACTGGTTTTGAGAGACAGAAACTCGAATGTGGTCTATCATGAATGTTCATCCCAAGTCCCTCTCCTAGCCTCTATGCTGAACTTATGACTCTGATGGAAATAAATTAATGCATAAGGTTCGGATAAGTTTCATCTGCACGAACAAATTTGCAGAATTTTTATTTCCCTAGCTTTCTGTATGCGCATTCTTTTCCCTGATTCTGTGAATTCCATGCTCAAGGCTAGTAAAGGGTTTTGATGAACCTTGTCGCCTGTTTCTAGGATGTTTTGTGTCTAAATGTCTAATGATGTAAACTCTTGGTCACACGGTTGCATGGGTCCTCGTCTGGTTGCAGATTTTGTGCATGAAAGCTTGCTGCAACAAGCTTGAAGTTGGCTTGTTGCAGCAGCGTGGATTTTCTTTTTCGATTGCCCAAAGCTCGAAGTTTTCTTTCCTTGGCTTTCTGTCCAGCATGATTTTGTATAAAAGAGAGTAGATCCATGTTTGAGGATATTTGACTAGTGCTGGGTTTCTTTGGCCGAACAATTTTTGCTGAATGTTTGCATCTGCATTTTATTATTTTTCTGAGTTGCTGTAAGCTGCGGAAGTAGCAGCAGCAATTGCAGAAGTAAAGAGGTCTTTGGCATTTGTTTGCTTGCGTGCAAAAATCAAAAACTTTGTTCAGGTTATGCTAACTAAACGCTTGAGATATTTACTGGTTTGGGGTTGATAAACCTATGAGCTTAGTGCATTTTTTTTTTGTGTGTATGAGTGGAGCCGCAGGGTTGCAACAGGAAGCCGCAAGTGTCGTCCTTTCTTTTGCTGCATTTCGTCTTCATCATTTGCTGCTTTCTTTTCTTCCCAAAACAGCCCATACAAGCTAGTTTTTTTTTTTGGTCATCTTGTTAGCTGAATCTGGTGTAACTAATTAAGGATAGAATTGCATGTTTTCGTCTAAATGTCTCATGATTTGCGGATGCACAAACAAGAGGGAACATTGCAGCAAGATTGTTGACCGAAAACTTTGCAGAAACCTGAGGACAGTGAAAACGCAGCAGATTCTATTTTGTTGTCGCAGCCACTGTTTCTAGTTGTCATTCGCATGAAGTGCTGCCATGAATTATATTTTTCAGAGGTGTTTAGCCATGTTTGTTAATAGAAGTTGGTTGAAAGCTTTGAATGGATCTTGCTTGCCGAATCTTGTTGAGAAATCATGGAAGCTGTTGAATGAATTGGCATGATAATCACTTGGTTTGTTTGATGCAGAGAATGCTTTCGTACGTTTGCATGCATGCATGTACTAATTCCAGAAAATTGCATCCTCACCCCCCAAGTCTCCCCTTCTCCTGCTATGGCCCAATCAATTGAATAATTTCATCAAATTGGTCCTTGATAATTTTAATTTGTGCAACTTCATTGCTTGTTTGCTTCAATTAACTACCATGCTTAGCTTAAATTGCACTTAAGTTATGACTTTAGGGACTTTATGACTAAGTGAGCCTTGTTTTGCCCATTTCTTTTAATTTTTCTTAAATAAAGTGGTGCCTTGACCTTTTTATTATTTTGGAGGGTAATTGAATAATTTCACTTCATTGGGGCGTCAATTCAAGGGAGGTACACTCTATCCCTCATTTGCACTACATTTGACCTTACGTGCTCCTACGTGTTGTGTGAATATGCCTGTCTACTTCGCTTTCCTTACCTCCTTGCATGCATTTACTTGCTTTTTACTTTTATTTAAGTTTTTATGGGGTATGTGTACACCTCTTGGCTTGTAATAGATAGTGCTCGGAGAGCATCTGGTCCATTCACCCTTTCCCTTTTATGCTTTTATGGGGTATGTGTACACCTCTTGGCTTGTAATAGATAGTGCTCGGAGAGCATCTGGTCCATTCACCCTTTCCCTTTTATGCTTTTATGGGGTATGTGTACACCTCTTGGCTTGTAATAGATAGCACTCGGAGAGCACCTGGTCCATTTCCCCTTCCCCTTGGTTGCTTGTTTTTGTTGCTACATGTTTAATTGCTTTATTAGGCTCTTGCATCTAGTCGAGCATGCTAAGTGCTATGTGCTATGTGTTTACGAGTGTTTTGGCATGTCTACTTGCTTTCATAGCCATGAATGAGTGGAATGGATGAATGTACGTTTCCGCTAGTCCAACGCTAGTCGGAATTCATAGAATGGGCTAGTCCAACGCTAGACCCTTAGGGATTTCCCCTCATTAGCATATCATTTGCTTGTTCACTACATATCATGCATTTTTCCTTAGTTTTATCATCTGGCATGCTCCTCGAGCCCCTTTTCCCCTCATTTTAGGATTTTTGCATCTCATACTAGTTATAGGGTACATTTGCGTGAGAGTCCCCTTCCGATAAGGGAAACGAGCGAGTGTGGCTACTCGATAGCCTTAGCACGCTAGTTTCGCCTTCTAATCAAAGGGAAAATCAAGTCACGATTTAGGTCTCCCCGTACCCAATATGCATGAATTCCCTAGACTCATGCATTCTCAATCCACTCTATCATTACACTTTCACTTTTGTCTCATTTGCACACATGCACCTTTTTATCACTTTCACTTGCACACGAACACTTTTTTATCTCCACTTGCACACGAACCCTTTTATCTTCACTTGCACACGAACAACTTTATCTTCACTCGCACACGAGTACTTTCATCTACATTTGCACACCTTCACTCTTACCTTATTACTTTTATCATTTTTTTACTTCACACAAACTCCCACTTTCACATGGCATGCATCCCACTCATTTTTCACGTCATTTAGATTTAGGTGTGACCTCTCCAAAAGGATCATTATTGGGCTTCACAATTAATGTGATTAGCACCACTCAACCTTTGAAGAGAAATTTCCCCCAATACCCCTAGGTCTAGGTTTTTGCATTCATATAGACATATCCAATATGCGATACATACCTTGGGTAGAAAACTAGGAAAGGTAAGGTTAAGTCGCGCAACTAGCCTTGGCTAGGTCAAAGGGGTGCCTTGGATTCTATCCTTGCCTTCCCATTTGTCAAACGTGACCCCCGAACCTTTTTCTTTGGCTTACGTGGACTAGGAGTCGTTTTAAAAAGGGTTTTACTACTTTGTCTTTAAAAAACACTTTTTGGGTGACTTGGTACACCCCAAATCTATACCAAGTGGCGACTCCGTTTTCATATTTAAAAAACCCTTTTTAAAATTTCATTTGGCCAAATCGTCGCTTTCCAAAGTCCCATGGCCTTTTTACTTTTCATTTTGCACACGTTCACACCACACTTCACACATCATCATCACACACATTCACACGCATTCAAAAAGTGGGGCGCGACAGATAGCTAATGGTGAAGCTTCACTTTCTTTTCCCTCAGACTTGAGTCTGCTTTAGGAAGAAAGCAAGAAAGGAATCATCTTTTGTTTGTTTTTGCTCTCAGTCCGCTAGTTTCATGTCTTTAAGCTACTCTCTCATTCGGTCGATGCTTACTCAGCTAGCTTAGAAACATTTCCCTCCTGGCAGCTGTCTTATTTCACTGCCCCAAATTTCATTTCCACCACTTAATCTAATAGGGCTAGCATTCGGTTCAATGAAATGTATTCCTTTCTCTTGGTTGGTTTCTAAATTCTGATAATTTGTGTGATAGCCGCTTGGTAATTAGTCTAGACTTTTAAGGTTAGTATGGTTGTTAGTCCCACAGACAACCAAGAGGGGGGGGTGAATTGGTTTGATTAAAATCTTAACCAAGTTTATGCACTTTTTCGTTAATGAAAATTTACCTTCCTTTTTTAGTAATGATCAACCAAGTAGATAAGAAGACAATAGCAATATTGATCAGAGAAGCAAGTATAGATAAGCAATGAATATTTTATTAAACAGAAATGTAAAATAGAGAGACAAACCAAGTGTCTACCAAGCTTAACCCAAACTTGAAGACCAAACACTAGGAAGAGCAACTTCTCTTTGATGAACGAAGATCAACTAGATGTACAATGGAGGGAGCACTTCCTCCTTGCCCTAAGCCTCACTTAGTCAAGCTAGGAAGTTTTACAATCACTCAGAAAACCCTCAACAAAGCTACACTAAAGATCCTTTCAACCACAAAAGAAATGCTCAACAGAAATTCACACCACTTTAAAACAAATCTGCTTTGGAGACTATTTTCTAGCTAAAATATCTCACTAGATCTTGTAAACAAAGTGTGCAAAAGTTCCTACTTCGTTCAGACCAGTTTGATTTTAAAGAGAACCAGAAATGGGCTTCATCAATGCTTCCAACGGATAGAAGGCAGCTGAAGAGTCAACTAGCCGTTGGGGCTGTCGGACGTCCGACGATCGAATCATCGTCCGAACCAATCGTCCGATGATAGCCAAGTTGAGGTTCGGACGTCCGATAAGTTCTTTGTCGTCCGACAGCACAGCGTCCGACCTTGGGCCGAGAGCTAGCAAGTTATCTTGGAATTTTTCGGACGTCCGATGCGATTGATTAGCGTCCGATGGCAAGCGTCCGATCCTTCCGGACGTCCGATGCTTCTATGTGAGCGTCCGACGGTGCTTCCTTCCTGATGTTCTTCATCCTTTCGGACGTCCGACAGTTTCCTTTCGGCCGTCCGACCTGATTGTCCTGTTTTTGCTTCACATTTTGGTTGTTTTGCTTTTGATGACATATTCGAACCTGATTCTTGGATAGACAAAAACACTTGTTTTTGAAGAAGGTTAGATAAACATTTCAAAGTGCCAAGAATGACACACTTAAAAGACAATATCTTTGATCGGAACAAAACAATGACTAAATTCATTTATATTATTTCAATCTTGTTTGCCACATCCAAAGCATCGTAGTCTGGAGTCAATCAAACATATGCTTTCTTTGTTCCATCAGGCCTGATCAAAGTGTTCACTTTCTTGGACTGTATTTCAAAGAACTTTTGTGATCACCAAAACCAAGAATAACATTCTCCCCCTTTTTGATGATGACAAAACAAAAGTTTGAAATGAAATTTGATGATTGCAATGAAAGCTCCCCCTTTCAAAATAGACAAGAACTCCCCCTGCCATAGTGAATCAAAGAACTTTTGAAAACCTCCCCCTCACTAGACTGCCCAACCGAGTTTAGACAATCATCCAAAATCATGACAATTAAGTAACACACAACCAACATATCACCAATTCAATCCATCAGCAAAATCCAAATTTAATTAAACCATCAATCAATTCATCATATCCAACATTATCAATCATCAATCAGATCTCTCCCCCTTTTTGTCATCACAAAAGAGCAAACCAAAAACATCCATCTTATACACAAATACATCTTATCCAAAATGTAAACCAAAAACAATTCATTCCATTCACATAAACAGAATAAACAAACATCACCAGTACTTAAACATCACCAATAACTTCCATCAAGATACTTAGAAACATCACAGAACTTAAACATAAACAAGAATATCCATTATATTACACCTCAGTACTTAGATCATCCATCAACACACACCAAAAGAAACTGAGAATATCCATAACATAACATATTCTAAAAGAGACAAACAAAATGCAAATGTCCTAAATGATGATCTACGTGGATCCAGGTGTCCTCCGAGAAAGCTGATATTGGTCGAGATCCTCCTCTTCAGTGTCTTCATTATCTTCAGCAGCTTCTACAATTGGTGCCTTGCCTTTGTCTGATGTGGAAGGGCCATGAGGAGTCACAGGAGTTGCTGGATTCGGATCTGGAACTGATGAACCTGGATCAGTGGTTCGAGGTTCTTTGTCATGTGAGACTTCCTCAACCACAGGTGGAGGAAAAAGAAGATTCTTTTTGTCAAGAAAGGCAGTTTGTTGCTCAGAAGACATGGTGAGCATGAGACCATGTTCTAGAAGAAGAACATGCTGTTTGAGTTCTGAAGAAGCTCAATTACTTCATTACTGGAAGAGGAAGATGCTTTAGTGGCAGACTTCCTAGGGTGAATGGGAGTGAGTGAAATGGGTGAAGGATCATGTGCAGTCTTAGACCTAAGTTCACTAGAAGATGCACCCTTATAAGCCCACAGATTATCTTTGAAAACAAGATTTTTCCTTTCAAAATACCCTTTTGTAAAGGCATAAGAAGATGCTTCTTTAGGACAAACACCTAGAATAGGGACTTTGTTAAACTCAAAAATCTTTTGAAGAAACTTTCCATAAGATAATTTTCTGCGAGAATCAGTGGCATAGCGAAGTAAGAACTTGCACATGACAAAACCAAAATCAATACGAATTTTTTCTTGAAAACAATAAAAGAGGTACAACTCCATTTTGTTTGCATCAGTTCTGTGGCCATCAGTAGGCACAAGCAGGTTTGAAATGATAGAAAAAGCAATTAAATTCACAGGGGCCAGATCATTCAATTTAGCATCAGCAGGTGAGGAAAAACTTCTTTTGAAATAGGTTAACATTTTTGTCCCATCAAAATGATTTGCAGCAGTGGGAAGCTCTTCATAAGAAAAGAAATTAGCAATCTTATCTTTGCATAAACGTTCAATGGTAGTATTTAAAATGGAGTTCACGATTTCAGAATCAATGATTAAGTCTACCCCATTAACCCTGGAAAATATTTCAGTTGGGTCAGAACCTTTCCTTAGATTGGCAAAAAATTGATGCAACATATCAGGATAGTAGACATTTGGCATAGAAATAAGATGTGACCATTTCTGGAAAGCAAATAGACTCAGAATGGATTCTAAACCTATGGAGCGAAATTCAGAGGGGTTTACAGTTCTTTGAGGGATGACACCTTTCTGGGATATCCAGGAGTATTTGTCTTTCGCAGCATCATCAAAGAATGTAGGAGGAGGAACTGATTTAGGAGGCGGTTGAGAGGAGGTCCCCTGTCCAGATTCAGGCTGAGATGTGGGTTGTGGAGTAGGCCGTGACATTTGACCCTTGATAGCTCCCCTTTTGAAGCGTTTGGATGTCCGTTTGACAGTAGGAAGATCCTCATCCTCATCCCTGAGTGGATGCTTGCGTCCGGCAGTAACTTTTCCTCCCCTTAGATTCACCATTGTTCTAAATGTGTGGAATGGAGGATGCAAATGATGCACACAGCAGTAGGGAAGTGAATCGCACAAAAATTTTGGGACAAAAACACCTTGAACGAGATTTGACAGAGCGGTTATGCAAGAGTAGGGTTGTGAGGAAAATTTGGGGATTTGCGAAATGTTACTCAGTTTGGTGAAATGATCAGGAGAAATGAAACGCAAACGATGGGGAAATGTTTTGGTTGAGTCAATTTGGGAATGGTAGTTACAGAATGGTACGAATTTGAGAGTGAGGGAAGAGAGAGTTTTCGTCCGAGAGGAAATAGGATATGAGGAGACTGAAGCAAATAAGGAAGAAAGTTGATTTAAAACAAATGAGCCGTTGCACTGTCGGACGGCCGAACGAAGTTATACGTCCGACAGTTGCGTCCGAACAGGCGCAATTCTGGAAAATGGCTGAAGAACATCATCGGACGTCCGTTCATCTTCTTTCGGACGTCCGAAGACTTTGAGAAATATTAGGATGATTTTTCGATTATTCCTAATTTTGATCTTAGATGAATGAACTGATCTAATGGCAGAGCTTTGGTAAAAATATCAGCAAATTGATCTTTAGAACAAACATAATTTACACATATTTCACCTTTTTGAACAAGATCACGAATAAAGTGATGCTTTATATCTATGTGTTTTGTCCTAGAATGATGAATAGGATTTTTGGTCAAATTGATAGCACTAGTATTATCACAGAATACAGGCATGCAGTCATACAACAATCCAAAATCATTCAAAGTGTGCTTCATCCATAGAAGTTGAGCACAACATGCACTAGCGGCAATATATTCCGCCTCGGTGGTAGACAAAGAGATTGCACATTGTTTCTTGCTAAACCAAGAGACTAAACAATTTCCAAGAAAATGACAAGTTCCACTCGTACTCTTTCTATCCACATGACAACCTCCAAAATCAGCATCCGAATAACCATATAAAGCAAACTCATTAGATGTAGCATACCAAAGACCATAGTCTAATGTACCTTTCAAATACCTAAAAATTCTTTTTACAGCATTCAAATGTGATTCTTCTGGACAAGATTGAAATCTAGCACACAAGCAAACAGCAAACATAATATCAGGTCTACTTGCGGTTAAATAAAGTAGGCTTCCGATCATACCTCTATAATGCTTTTCATCCACATGATTACCTTCTTCATCTTTGTCAAGCTTTGTAGAAGTGCACATTGGAGTTCCAACTTGTTTTGAGTCCTCCATGCCAAACCTTTTCAGCAATTCCTTGGTATATTTTGCTTGATTTATAAAAATTCCCTCACGAGCTTGATGTATTTGAAGTCCAAGGAAGAAATTTAATTCTCCCATCATACTCATTTCAAATTCATTTTGCATAGTGGTGGAAAACTCCTTACATAGATACTCATTAGTAGCACCGAAAATAATATCATCAACATATATTTGCACAATAAGAAGGTCTTTCAACACATGCTTAGTAAAAAGTGTGGTGTCCACAACACCCCTTTTGAAACCTTTTTCAATCAAGAACCCACTTAATCTTTCATACCAAGCTCTTGGAGCCTGTTTTAAACCATATAAAGCTTTAGATAGTTTAAACACATGACTTGGAAATTTTGTATTTTCAAAACCGGGGGGTTGATCCACATATACTTCTTGATCAATAAAACCATTTAAAAAAGCACTTTTAACATCCATTTGAAACAATTTGAAGCCTTTAAAGCATGCAAAAGCAAGAAGCATTCTAATAGATTCTAATCTTGCTACGGGAGCAAATGTTTCATCAAAATCAATTCCTTCTTCTTGTGCATATCCTTTAGCAACTAATCTGGCTTTATTTCTTACAACAACACCTTTATCATCCAACTTATTTCTAAAAATCCACTTTGTGCCAATGATAGGCTGATTTTGAGGTCTATCAACAAGTGTCCAAACTTCATTTCTCTCAAATTGATTAAGTTCCTCTTGCATAGCCAAAATCCAGTTTTCATCCTTTAAAGCATCATTGATATTTTTAGGTTCAAAAAAGAAACTAAAGCAAAATTATCAATCAATTTTCTAGATGAGGAACGAGTGTTTACCTTCTCGGATGGATCACCAATTATAAGTTCTTTTGGATGATTTTGGCTGAATTTCCAAGCCTTGGGAAGATCTTTGAGTGGATCATCATTTTTGTCTTCATCTTCCACTTCTTGATCATTATGAACTTCATTTTCCATTTCAGTTGCTGCTGGTTTAGAACTTCCTTCATTCCCAATTGATAGCTTTTCCATTCCTTCTCGAACACCTACATCATCATCCTCACACAAACTTTTGGAATTATCATCATTGGCTTCATCAAATGTTATATGTATAGCTTCTTCAATCACAAGAGTCCTTCTATTAAAAACTCTATATCCTCTTTTATTTTCACAATATCCCAAAAATATTCCTTCATCAGATTTTTTATCAAACTTGCCAAGATGTTCCTTTAGATTCAAAATAAAGCATTTACAACCAAATACTTTGAAATAACCAACCGTAGGTTTCTTATCAAAAATCAGTTCATAAGGAGTTTTCTTCAAAATAGGTCTCAAGAGAATTCTATTCATTACATAACATGCAGTGTTTACCGCTTCAGCCCAAAGGTATTTAGGCAATCTACATTCATTCAACATAGTTCTAGCAGCCTCTTGGAGAGTCCTGTTTTTCCTTTCTACAACACCATTTTGCTGTGGAGTCCTTGCAATAGAAAACTCATGAGTTATACCATTATAATCAC